>NC_084541.1:12363684-12571184 GCF_024500275.1 Phycodurus eques | reverse complement strand
CCCAGGGTTGTTTTTTTTCATCCCACTCTAAGGTGTACCCATATGGCCCCTCTGTGGAGAACGTATAATTGGCATCATTTCAGCAGCATTTACTGATGATAATCCAACCATTTTAATCGCCCTATGCTGCCCTTGGTTTGACAAAATTCAAGGAGGAGGACGTTATTATAGTCAAAGCTGTTGTCGTGAGGAGTTACTCTAGAATTGTGACGTTAACCAAAGTTGGTGTGGCTGAGTCAGGTTGGAAATGGTGGCTATCTGCCTTGTTATCGCTCTAGCTCAGTCTACTCATGCAAAGTTTTCTTTCCATTTTCACTGTTGCATAATCCCAGCATCAGGTGTCAAAAGTTCTTTTTTTCTTCTCAAGTCAATATTTAACCACATTTTGGATATTTTCTCAGGCTGTACACACATTGTTTTTTGTTTTGTTTTTTTTGTTTTTTGTTTAGACAATTCTTAAAATCAGTAAACTCGGTTTGGTCTGTTGTGTTCCAACAATCTAATGTCTCAGCTACTTTTCCTACCTGATATTGTTTTTGTTTGAGACTCGCATATATACTTGGTCTTCTGTTTTTTAATCGAACAAGTTGTCTGCCAACATTGGATTCCACGGTAACATTGACATTTAAGAAGTATTGGAGATTAGAGGGGGATGTTGAGTTGAAGAGTTTGTATGGTAGCAGATGAATGTTTATAGGTAGCAAATGGTGTAGGTTCACAGATTAAATTAGAGCAGGGTTTCCCAAACTTTACAATTGGAAATATTGTGTTTGGTTGGGGTGTTTAGTTGTAGAACAGTGGTGAAGAAAGCTTAGGACCCTTTGAATGTTTTCCCTTCAAATCTGAGCAGAACCATGCAAGAATCTACGGTTTTTGGCCCCTTTTTCCCTCTGGGAAAGCACACTAACTAACACCTGGATGTATTTTCATAGTTGGCATCATTACCTTTCACACATAAGTAATCACAATCCACATATTAACTTCAGTCATTGGTCACTACTTGAGCTATAGCCTCACACGCTACAATATTCCAGCTTCTCCATGTGAACTTGATAGTTGCATGCCATGTTGTTGCTGCTGCTCCAGCCACCTTCTTCCTCTTGCTGATTATTGCAGCTAGAGTGGGAGGGAGCCAAACTCTGAGCCCTTGCCCTGGACGTACGCCATGCGCCGCTGTAGCGCGGGATGGGGGAAAACAGCAGCGTTAGGCCCCCCCGAAAACTGCTGTGGACGATGGGGGGTGGCCCCCCCGCTAAGGTAAACACTCAGACCACACACTCCTGCCCCGGCCCTCCCGAAAAAAACACGCGTCACACAGTTTGCAGACATTCTGACGCACACATGTCAATGTCCAAACCTTTTTTCAGGAAACACCTGACCACTGTTTTCACTTCTTTGGACATTTTTCCAATGTTTTTTTACCCCCCTTCCACTTCCGCCAAAAGTCATGCTCATACATTCCTGCCCCTGAATACCATATGTGTGTGATCTTTGATGATGGCATCGAAGCAGGCGTATTCGTGCCGTTCCCAGAGCCCAGGGGTAGGTCACATCGTAAGGACGATCCCTTGTTTGTTTTTTGTTTTTTATTTCTTTCCTACACTATGGCCCCTTTAGGGTTAAGTGCCTTGCTTTGAAGATAACACCGCTAGGCCCTCCATTTCAGAGGCCAACACAAAGCTGGCACAGGATCAGTTGCTGGTTCAACGCTCGACTCACCCGCAGTGCCCCTCTTTATCTCCCACCACAACGATTTTCAGTGCGACTCTCAACCTGTACGACACAAATTCTCATTTTTGTTTCAAATGACATTTTGTCCAATGTTCTTTTGAAATGTTTAATTATCAATAAATAAAAAAAGAAATTACAGCAGTCTCATTACTGTGTGAATGTTTCTTTCTTTAGTGTGACTTGTGTTAAGAGTCATAAAAAAAAAATGGACAATTTAAGCATTAGATGACGTTTTATTCCATTACCTTCCAAATACATCAGCTTTTGTTTCGAACCAGCCAAGTCCATTACTTATTATGCAAATGAGAATGGAGTAAAATTGTTTCATGCCCTTACAAACAGAAGGAAGTGTCAATGGAGACAGTCAAAGCAGTCTACAGAGATGGTTATATATACTGAGGTAATAATTCTAGGGACATCGATGTTTTTCAATAGACAAAGGAGCATGAAACTGCATGGGTGTGTTATGACATTTCTTCCTTTCCATGCTGGTTTTGGTAGACTTTCATTATGTAAAAATGAACAATTACCAACTAAATGATTGAGTTTCAAACTGAAACCTCTAAAACTCAAAATTTGCCAAATTTGTCCTTTTATTTGTGGCAATGCTATATTAATAATGAACCATTATTCCTGCGTCACAATTTTGTCTGTCTGTGAAGTTCAAAGCTGCTGGAACATTTTATGGAGTGTACTTGCATTTGTCAGACACTGGATAACCTCTCTGCAAATTGCCATTGAATCTGGGTTACTCGGGTTATCTGGATTCAAATATTTGCCATTTCTTAACGTTCACACTCAATTTTTGAGGGAATTACAATTTGTAAAACCTTGAATACCTGCTGTGTGCTCCAACTAACGAACTTGTAGCTCTTGTGTCTCTTGCAGGAAACTGCTGAGCAGAGGAAAGGAACGAGGGCATCAACCTGATAAGGTAATCTGTGTGTTACAAAAATAAAGTTTATAGAGGCCATTAAGATCTGTACACTTTGATGACCTGCTGTGTTTGAACTGTGTGCAAAGGATCTGTTCACTTGTATGACCTGCTATGTTTGAATTGTGTGCAAATATTCTGCACACTTGGTATGACCTGCGTGACCTATGCTTTTAACGAGTGAACGTAACAGTTGAGGCTTCTCGTGCATCTCGCCCTGGTTTGACGTAATCGGGGCCAAGAGGGACAGGGAACATTTTAATATCAGCAGATGGGCAAACAGACAGGACGAGACTGGGCAAAACACGTTAGATACACAGCACAATGTGGACCAGACTCAAAACACGTATTGTTACAGTACTTTGACTTTCATCCGCAAAACCTCCACATGCTGCTGCTGGCATTAGTATGAAGAAGGAGCGAGCGTTCAAACACACAAACATTGGAAAATAGCAAGGCTTTAATAAAGACTGCAATGTCCGGCTAGCTACAATGGAAAAAAAAAACTGACATTCATGGCGTTTTACAAAGACTGTAACTGGGTTTGAAGTTCTTCATGGGTTGTCTTGCACGGTTTGCATTTCAGCATGCAAGACGACCTTCAAACCGTTACAGACCCCCTTACGTTGTAAAACAGTTGATTTATGAATGTCAATTAATGGAAAGTTTAAAAAAAATCTTGTTCAAACACACACACTTAAGAAAAGTTCACGCCATGGTCATGCTTTTACCGGGCACACAAGCCAATAAAAAGACAACACTTAAATCATGCAAAACAACCCAAAAACTTTCATCTAAAAAAAAAAAAAAACACAAATGTTTAGAGTTCTGATCATCCATTGACTTAGAAGAAGCTGCGCTTTTGATGATGACTTTGGTGCAAAAAATGTTCCTGTTTCGGAGAGGACAGACCCTGTCCTGCCCTCTTCCTCGATGAAGACACTCTTGGTGTATAGACCAGTTGTGATAGTTGAACGTAGACACCCCCCTCTTCCCCTTTTCCTCTGGACAGAAACAAACATGACTTAATATCGATCCCTAAATCCCACCAGCCCCCTGGACTATGACACCTTGAAAAACACCACCATTCAAACACAGACACAGCAATACATTGGTCTCACATACATTACATCATCCAAACACGTCTAAAAACACATGAACAGCATCGCCTATATACAGAGGACACTAACAATCAGTCGGCGCTCGACTGAGAAAGCCGAGCCCCTGGAACACAGTGATGAAATAGAGAGAAAATTAACATTTGTCCAAATGTCAGGCCGGAGCCTCTTTTTCAGTCTCACTCTGTTGGGAAGGTAATTGCACTCATAAGGATGTTGACTTCAAGAACTTTTGTTGTTATTGAAGAGCTCCTGCACACACGTTTACACCGTAATGCCTGCGACCACGGTGTGTTCAGAGTGCATGAATAGAAAAACAACCGTCGATCGATTATTGCCCCGTTCGACTGTACTGTACATCCCAACAATGAGTTTTCATTGTTGTTTTTTTGTGCAGTCAAATGGTTTTGTGCTATAAAGATGGTCACTCGTGACTTCGTTCACATTTAACGTATCATTAAAACCTCTCGTCTTAGGCTGTCCAATCTCATCTATCAGTAAGGGCCCTGATCGACAGACGTTAGACGCGTCTCACTGACCTTTACGTGTCCTGTGAATAATTGTTAACACTACACCAACAAGCCTGTCTTTGACACAACGGTAATTTCCCTTGTCTAGTTTTTCTGCCGTGTTCAAAGGCATTTTTTTCTTCCTCAGTATCAGAAAGGACATCATTATATACCCTTGGGGGCCTTTGACATTATCGGATGGGAGACGGTCTAACTGGCTCCCAGTGCATTAGTCTATATAAAAAGAGCATTACTGTATATAATCCTGATGCGGACATGAGGGATAGGATACCACCACATCCAAAAAGACAGGTTTTTGCATGATATTGCACAGCCGTAGAGAAGAAAAAAAACAAATACTAAAAGTGCTTAGATTACATCCAAATTTTACGATTCCTGGGTGTGGCTCAGCGCTTTTTTTGTCAGTAGGTCCAGTGCAGTTGGCAAACACGGTCCCATGCCAAAAGAGAAACATATGAGGTATGTCAAGAGAAGTTCAAGGACTAGTGTCACAAAAGATATGTTTAAAACCCTATACGTGGATGATTTGTCAAAGGAACTCAGAAGTACTTTCTCCAAACATACTGGAACTCCCAAAGCATTTCAAACCCATCAGCACCCCCAAACAGCTATTTCAAGAACAAAAGTCCAAGAAACAAACTCAGCAATGTTGTTTGTGGGGGACGAGGCGCAGAGGATAAAAGTGCGCCCTAGAACTGGAGAGTCACTGGTTTGTGTCCCCGCCCGAGCGCACGTTGTCGCTGTACCTGGGCAAGACACTTAATCCACATTAAACATGAATGGATGTTGAATGTTTGGTGGTGGTTCGAAGAGCTCTAGGTGCAGAATGGCAGCCACACCTCTGTCAGACCACCACCAGGTGTGAATGAATAATGTGTGCAATTGTAAAACATCTTTGAGTGTCTAGAAAAATGCTATGTAAGTGTAATGCATTATTATTATTATGCACTTGGAAAGACTAAGCAGCTGTTGCGCAGACGCATGGCGCAACATTGGCGGGCAACTTCTCATGTCCAAAGTTAGCGGTTCATTTGCATCTCAAGAAGTGCCATTCGTGGACAATGACATCCAAATTTTGGATAGGAATCATCGCTGGTTTGAAAGAGATGTAAAATAAGATGGAAAAAAAATAATAATAATAATAAAATAAATAATAAAATAAAATAAGATGTTGAACTAAAAAAGCTGTCCCTGAGCAGAGGAGGAAATTTGAGGCATTAACTCTCCTCTGCCTAAAACAATGTCCTGACATTCCTCTCCCCAAAGATTGCCTCATTTTATGGGAAGACTTGGCCCTACGAGCTTGCTTTGACGCAGTGCATGAACGACTGATTAATATGCAGGACGTTTTTTTCATTAAAGCCGGGCAACAACAGCAACACCGTATTTTTGACCACCCACAGGGGAGACATCCACCAAGGCATAAATAGGGAAACTACACCTATAAAATGTTGAACTGAAGAATCCTTTCAGATTAAAGGTGAAAAGTCTTCAACGAACTAGACCAGTCCAGTTGCCTCGACTATCATGACCTGGATGACAGAGAATGAGCAGACATTTTCCCCTTCAGTGTGGGAGAGGTGATCAACCAGCACGTCTACGAAAAGATGCTGCAGCGTTTGCTTCGTTCAGTGCGTGAGAAGCGGCCAGTTGTAGCAGGACAACTTGTGGCTGCTTCACCATGAAAACATGCCTGCTCACAATGCCCTCCTGGCCAAAACGAAAATCACCTATCAGGAGCAAACTCCTTGCTCACCCGACCTGGCTCCCTGTGATTCCCCCACCCCCTCTTTACCAAGCTTAAGGGTGTCATCGCGGCAACCTGTTATGAAGATGTGGACGTCATCAAGACAACAGAGCTGTGAAGGATCCTGGAAGAATCCTTCCACGAGTGCATGAATTTGTGGCAGAGAAAGCTGGGAAACTGCGTTAGACCCCAGGGGGATTACTTCAAAGGGGAAAACATTGTAATTTGGATTTGAATTGCAGGGACAGTGGTATGAAAAAGTGTTTGCCCCTTCCTGATTTATTTCTTTTGTCACTTAAATGTCTCCCACCATCAAACAAATTTAATTAGTCAAAGACAACACAAAATGCAGTTTTTAAACGAAGGTTCTCAAAATTAAGGGAGGGGGAGAAAAATCCAGACCTACACGGCCCTGCGTGAAAAAGTGATTGCCCCCCCCCCCCCCCCCCCCCCTGTTAAACTATAACTGGTTTGTCAGACCTGAATTCAATTTTCTAGCCACACACAGGCCTGATACTGCTACACCATTTCTCTATCAATAAATCACTTAAATAGGACCTGCCAGACAAAGTTAAGTGGACCAAAAGATCCTCAAAAGCTAGACATCATGCATAGATCTAAATAAATTCAGGAACAAATGAGAGAGAAAGTAATTGAGATCTATCAGTGTAGAAAAGGTTATGAAGCCATTTCTAAAGATTTGGGACTCCAGCAAACCACAGTGAGAGCCATTAACCACAAATGGCGAAAACTGGTGACGGAAAGAACCCTAAGAGCGCAGTGACGACTAATCCAAGGGGTCACAAAACACCCCACAACAACATCCAAAGAACAGCAGGCCTCAGTTAAGGTCAGTATTCATGACTCCATCATAAGAAACTGGGCAAAAATGGCTTGTATGGGAGAGTTCCAAGACGAAAACCACTGCTGAGCAAAAGGAACATCAAGGCTCGTCTCAATTCTTCCAGAAGACGTCGAAGACTTTTGAGAAAATACTTTGAGATCTGACGAGAGTTGAACTTTTTGGAATGTATGTGTCCCGTTACATCTGGCATAAAAGTAACACTGCATTTTAGAAAAAGAACATCATACCAACAGTAAGATATGGGTGTGGTAGTGTGATAGTTTCTGGCTTTTTTGCTGCTTCAGGACCTGGAAGATTTGATAAATGGAACCATGAAGTCTGCCGTCTACTAAAAAAAGTCCTGAAGGAGAATGTCCGGCCATCTGTCCGTGACCTGAAGCTGAAAAGAACTCTGTTTCTGCAGCAGGACAATGATCCAACACACACCAGCAAGTCCACCTCTGAATGGCTGAAGAAAAACAAAATGAAGACTTTGGAGTGGCCTCATCTAAGCCCTGACCTGAATCCCATTGAGATGCTGTGGCATGACTTAAAAAAAAGGCAGCTCATGTTAAAAAATCCTCCAACGTGACTGAATTACAACAATTCTCCAAAGACGAGTGGGCCAAAATTCCTCCACTGCGCTGTAAGAGACTCATTGTATTGTATTGTTATTTTGCTTGGGGTGACCCAACCAGTTATTAGGTTTAGGGGGCAATCACTTTTTCCACACAGAGCCATGTAGGTTTGGATTGTTTTTCTCCCATAACAATAAAAACCTTCATTTAAAAACTGCATTATGTCTTTACTTGTGTTGTCTTTGACTGATATTTAAATTTGTTTGATGATGGAAAACATTTAAGTGTGACAAACTTGCAAAAAAAGAAAAAAAAACAGGAACTGGGCAAACAGTTTTTCACACCACTGTATATCTTTCATGACACCACTCCTGGAACTTAAACATCTTGTATTAGTGAGGGCCCTGATCAAGAGACCTTAGACATGTGTCACTGACCTTCAGATGTCCTATGCATAAATGTTAACACTAATAAGTCTGTCTTCAACAATACGGTAATTACCCTTCTCTATTTTTTCTGCTGTGTTGAAAGGCCTTTTTTTTTTTTCCTCAGTGTCAGAAAGGACTTCATGACACATACCCTTGCGGGTCTTTGACTATTTCGCATGGGAGACCGTTTCACTGGCTCTCAGTGTATTGTGTCTGTATAAAAAGAACATTATTATACATAATCCTGATGCGGACATGAGTGTACGACAACAGAACACTCCAAAAATACATGGTTTTTGCATGATATTGCACAGCCGTAGAGGAGAAAATGAAAAGCGAATAGTAAAAGCACTTCAATTACCTCTAAATTTTGCAATTCCTCTGTGTGTCTCGGAGTGCTTTTGTCTGTCGTTCCAGTGCAGTTGGCAAACACGGTCCTGACATCAGGTACCAAAAGAGAAACACACAAGCATGCCCAACCGCCCCACCCCCCCACACTCCCAAGTTAGTCTAATGTGAAGTTGGCAAACGAGAACAAATTTGGCTACAAAACAATGATGCGGAACACCACATGTAAAACGCTTACAAAAATTTGACTACCCGACATCAGGTTGATGGTTTAACCAATCGATAAAAATCTCCTGCACGGGACACACACACATATGCACGCACACCCTTGGCAAAGTTCACATGGAGTAAAGTGCCAGCAACCGATTCAGTGTCTTTGACTCCAGGACAGGGAGGACTGAATTGGAGGTCTAACTGGGGGAGAAAATTGGGTCAGGAGGTGGCGATGGAGCAGCTTTAGTGTTCGTAGCGTCATCACAGTTTGTTTTCAGCAAAACAAACGGTGTGATGTGTGAGTGGAATATCGGTGTTGAGCTTCTGGTGCCTCGAGGCGTTTTTATTTTTTGGGGACCGGTATATCTGGAAGCGAGTATATCTGGGGAGGGCCGAGCGTTGGTTCTTTCTCCTCCCTCTGCGTCCCCTCTTTACTTCCTCTGTCGTCCTTCTGTTGTCTTCACTCTTCCTCTGTGGCACTCTCAGCTCTGCTGCCATGGTTACAGCATCATCTCTACATGAAGTGCATCTGCAGACAAAGGACAGAGATAGATTGAGGGTGAGCCGGTTTATCTTAACACCTCATCTAATGTTCAGGCGTTTGTCAGCCCTGTTGTTTTTTTGCAATGGTTGAATATAGCAGCCTTTTAAGCTTATTTACTGATGTTATTGTATTGCTGTTGATTTGTTAGTTGAATGAACAAAACTTATCAAACCAATTAGCATGAAATTTTGTGAAGATTTAAATTTTTTTCCCCCAAAATCCACAGAATAGCCAGTTTGGAATTTCTCTTTTTTTGTTGTTTCCAGTGCGAGGGAACCCATCCCCCCACTCCAGAATGCAAATGGTAGCCTCCTATCTAAAAGGTGGGCAATAACAATGTGTGCATGTTATTTAATATTATTTTTTTAGGGGTTTTAGATACCCTAAATATATATTAAAGTTGTCCTGTGTATGGACACTCAGTCCATACGCAGGAAAAATATATTTCTAGCGTCATTGTTCATGAACCAGGAAGTAGCCTATAGGGCTAACTGACTGACTGAAGGACAAAAAATATATAGATCTTAAATATTTGTTTGTGTATTTTATTTGCTGCCAATTGAGTTCCAGAATGTAACAAAATTGTAGAATTTTATCATTTGACATGTGAACCAGGAACTGGCCTGCTAGCAGATGGTAACTGTCATGCCACAATTTGTCCACCGTGTGGTATTGAGACTAGAGGATGACACGGAAGTAGATTTTGATTCCCGCTTCTTCCCACTCCCACAGAGATTGATCCAACTCCCTCCTAATTCTGCATGTTAAAGAAAAAATAAAAAAAAATCAGACTCCCACAGAGACTGATCCCACTCCTTCACAATCCTAAGTGAGTTTAAAAAAAAAAAAATACATTCAGCTCCCTCCCATTCCCACAGATATTGATCCCATTCCCTCCCAATCACGAGCCACAGTTTTACAGAATCCCGCGTAAGCCATGGTTTCTACTCCCGTCATGGTTTCCGCTCCCGGTGACTTTGTTGTCATAGTTCTGCTCCCGGTGACTTTTATTCCCGCTTCCGCCTAATTCCGTGATTAATAGTGAAATTTGCTCCCAAAAAAACGACTTGACACTGTTTCTGGAGACCCACCTGCAGGGAGATTCAAAGCCAAAACCTTTTTATTGTGAGGCACACTGCTGCCTCATCTGTAATCAATTAAATATTTTTCCTCAATTCTTGAAGCATCTGCCGATTAGCTTCTATGTAATTAGAATAAATGGATGGATGTGTCTGTATTCAATACCTGCGTCCCCGGGATGGGTCCGAATGGATTGGTGGGTCTCAAGACCGGCTGGTTGTACATGATGGGCTGCTGGGGCATCATGGGAACACTCCCCATCTGATGGCTCATCTGAGGGGGGAGCTGCTCAGACAGTGGACAGGGTAAAAAAAAATATTAAAAAAGGTCAAAAGTAAATACTGTACTGTAATAATGTCTGATAATAGTTGATTCATTCCTTTACCATTCCATAGACAGGCACTTGGGGGGTTGTCATAGGAAAAGCTACTGGAGCTGGAGCCTGTAGGGAAAGACAAGAGTCCTCATAACAGCTTGTATATTGATAAATATATATAATTACTGTATATTTAGAACACCTCTCTAAATCTCAATATAAAGGCAGATACATAAACATGGAATGGTAAAGTGTGTTGGGTACTTACATAGCCAGTGTAGATAACCCCATTCTTTGGAGAGAAAAACAAAATACAATTTTATTCTGACTCCACAGTATTAAGTGCTCATTAAGCATTCTAATTGACAGACACAAACCAACTCTTTACCCCATTTCTCGCTGTGTCAGATTGCATAAGCACTTCAGCGGGAACCGAAAATCAAGCCTCGTTTGAGAATGTTTCCTTTCTTGCAATCAAAATCAACAAAGGCCCGATTGTCGGATGTCTCTGAAAGACTAGCCGGACCGCTTCTCCTTTGGTGTAGGCTGAGTTGAGAGGTATTTTTCCTTCCCTAGTCATAAATGTTAAACCTGTTCAATATTTACAATCTTAAATCCATATGTGTGTCAAGTCGACTCTGATTTCGAAATGAAATGGAACAATAGCCACTTTAGAAGCAACCAGTGAGTCCGTGAAGAGTCCAAAAAGAACTGTCAAATATTAATGAATTCATGAAACTAGCTGCTGGAAAGTGACTCTAACGTTGGTCTAAATATCACACTTATGTGGCTTTTCATTGTTACCATCTGAGGGACGGGCATGGGCGCTGGGGCCATGGGATGGGCCGAGTGAGTCCAATTTGTGCTATGGCACACGGTTTTTGTCTGCCAGCCACTCCCCCCTGTCGGCTTCTTCTCCACCAGCTGACTCCACTGCAGCTCAGGCCTGATGCACAAAAACTTGCACTTAAGAATCCTACCAATGATTAAAAACAATCAGTTGCCCCATTTTTAACACCACCTCACCTTTTGGCTGGCGGCCCCCCAAACTGCAAGTCTAAGAGGAGTAAAGCAAATTAGCTCCAAGTAAGCAACCGCCGTGCAAAGTCATTATCTAATACTCACTCCCGACGAGGTTGGCTAATGAAGAGTCCAAATCGCTGGAAAGCATCTTCCCAGAGTGCAGTGGGGCACCGGAGCTGTGAATCTGAGTGTGCGGGGCCGGCTTGAGAAAATCACCTAAGAAGATCACCACTGTTATTATAAGGAGACGCTGTTGTTGTTGTTGCGCTGTATATCTGTACTGTACCTCCCCACGCGTTGTTGTTGGGCACAGTGTGTGTGGTCTGAAGGGGTGTGAAATGGGGTTGCAGGGTGAACAGCTCACTGGTCAAGTTTGGCACACTGCAGGAAGGAACACAGAGAAAGTGATCACAATGCACAAACCGTGCTTCGATGCCTGTACAGGAGGTGTTTAGTTTACATTTTGTGTTTTTGGCTTAGTTCCGCATTCAAAGCTGTCCGACAGAACTACAGTTGAACTTGGTTGAACTCCTGCTCGAGTCATGGAACGTTACAGGTTGTGGGGTTGGGGCCACTGGCCACCCATGCTACATTGTTAAAGGTGTGTACAAAAAAATACGAGACTAATTCACTTCTTTTTACACTTGTATGGCAGTTAACATTGAAGGTTTTATTATTATTTCCATTCATTCCAATGGGGAAATTTCTAAAGCCGAACAAGTGGGAGGTTGAGCGACATCCTGGATCGGATTGTGTAGCATGGCATACGTGGACTATGTTGTTCTTATAGGGACTCACTGGTTGTTGACAGCTACAAGGGGTGAGCTGGAGAACAGGTCCATAGCTCCTCCACTGCTGTTGGCACTGCCCACGGACTGGGTGCTGGGTGACACGTTGGGCGTCTGGATATCGATCGCCTTATGACCGGCGTCCTGCACGTACGAAATGGCGATCATGCTACCGCGTGCATGCTGAGTAAAAGGGCTACACTGTAAATGTTTAAACATGTCTCGCCTTGTGTTGCTGCAGTCTATTGTTCTCCATCTTGTCGTCCATTCGGCTGAGGGAGATCCCAGTGCTGGAGCGGGATGACACTGTGCTGGACAGAGTGCTGGACCTTATGGTGACACACACACATAAAACACGTTACAGAGGTACATAGGTACCTTGACTTATGAGTTTAATTTGTCCTATAACTGAGCTTGTAACTTAATTTACTCATATGTGAAATTGTCAGTGGGACTCGGGATATTATTGTCGTTGAACCTGTCAAGATAGTATACGGCAAAAAGATGAAGGCAGCAAATGAAGCTGAGCCGTTCCATCTGTCCATCAATTTTCTTTACCAGTTCCTAATTAGGAACAGTTTAGAATCTCCAATGCAGAGTCGGCCCCACCCAATGCTATTTACATATGCAGAAAGTGTATGGCATTGTTTTTACCGTTGTCCTTAAAGGTCCCATATTTTGGGTATTTAGAGTGAGTCTCTTAACATGGACTTGGTTATAAAAGTGTCAATTGAAATTCAAAAAGCACCTTAGTTTACTGAGGCACCATAGAGCCAATATAACATCCCAAGTACTCTAAAAAGTTGGTTTGGTAAAATATGGCACCTTCAATTTAAAGGTTATGTCATTGAATTTAAAATCTAAAATACAATTTCAAATCCATCCATCCATTTTCTGAGCCGCTTCTCCTCACTAGGGTCGCGGGCGTGCTGCAGCCTATCCCAGCTATCATCGGGCAGGAGGCGGGATACACCCTGAACTGACTGCCAGCCAGCCAATCGCAGGGCACATACAAACAAACAACCATTCGCACTCACAGTCACACCTACGGGCAATTAAGAGTCTCCAATGAATGCATGTTTTTGGGATGTGGGAGGAAACCGGAGAGCCCGGCAGAAACCCACGCAGGCACGGGGAGAACATGCAAACTCCACACAGGCGTGGCCGGGGATTGAACCCCACTCCTCAGAACTGTGAGGCTGACGCACATAAAAATGAAAAACCTAATACATGTTATCTACCATACATGTACAGGTATAATATAAAACATATTTTTTTTTATGATATACATATTAAATCTTATTTCTATAGCGCCAAATCACAACAGAAGTTGTCTCAGGGCACTTTACACATGGAGAAGGTCAAAGCCCACATTCCTCACTCATCAAAGAAAAAAACCCCAAGCTGTGAAATGTTGAATAGAAGATGTAAATAAACAGTAAACTACAGTTTAATATGGCATATGGGAATACTAAATTACGTAATATAACTTAAAATAATAATAATGTGTACTTAAAGATAAACACAATGTGCACTAGACAATCCTATTCCCCTTTTACCGTATTACAGTAGGATAAAAGTGGAGCAGTATTTTGATTGACTATTAAAAGCAAGAAAAAGGTTAGCCAGCCAGCTGTAAATCCAACAAATAAAAGCATAAAATACTACTACTGTACTACTACATCATTTGTATTCACATTAATTGAGGATTGCTTTATATTTGAATCTATCTTGGATATTCCAATTTAAGAGTTACTACTAATATCTAGTTTTAATATTATTATACTGAAGGTGAATTTCTCCTGGAGGCTTGAGCATTTGCCCATAACGGGCGAGCCGGATCTGCTTCAATGAACCTAACGTGCATATTTCTGGAATATTTAGATTAGGATTTCAACCCACAACCACTCGACTGCGAGGCAGACAAGCTTACTGTGCTGTCCCAATTGTACACGCTTGACTCTCAGCATTCTTTCCATGAGCGTACCTGCTGGCAGTGGAGAGGTCTTTGAGCTTCCGGCCCTCCAGGGAGGCTAAATGTTGCTCCAGAGCCTCCAGGAGCGAGCTGGGAGCCTGAAGAGGAGGAGGGAGGTTGAAAGTAGGGAAACAAGACATATTAGAATTCGCAGCCAAGCGGTTTCAAAATGGGACACTTTCACTCCTTTTTGTCTGTCCTGCTCATCACGCACACAAAGCAGCAGATCACCCTGAAATTTAAAACGTATCTACTCTAAGACAGCTGGTTTTTGTTTTGTTGTTGTTGGTTTCATCAGGTTTGGTTGACCGGCATGCACAGATCAGCTCCATCATGCAGAGTCCACAACAATCACATCTCTGATTCATGCAGACTGCCAGCACCAAGGTCCTAATCAACACAAGCACCGCACAAATCACAGTCCAGAACATCAAGAGTTATCCCTTGGATTCCACTGACAAATAAAATTAAATCAACATGGAGTTTGTTATTTTGTTGGGAAACCTCAACAATTTGACATCACCGGAAACCAAGGAAGTTAACTCTGAAATGAAAACGTCTGGTAAAAAAACAGGTATCCACATTGAGCAATTGGCCAGCACAAGAACAAGGATGGCTGCTTTTTTGGACTTTGTGATACCTGTGATCTTTTCATCCAGGCTTATTTTTGCATTTCATCACGAGAGAACACAGTGCACACACACACACACACTCACACACACATATACACACACACACAACAACAGGCAAAGAAAAGATGTCTTGTATACTTATTTTTAAAGGGGAAGGGGGAAAAGATAGTAATGTGAATTCTGGATGTCCTTCTCCAGAGAATATGCTATAGAAGTTTCAAAGTAAAAACAGACACAAACAGTTTCTAGTGCTCAGTAGAGGCGCGTTGTTGAATAGGCGTGTATAAGGTCTTCATAAGCACTGCAAACACGGCAATGTGCTTCAAAACTCAAAAACCAAGTGACTTGATCACATCCCAATTTGTTGAAACGATAAATAAATCCAAAGGCAGTGATATGTAGTGCTGATGACGACATTATGTGCGCCTGTCCAAGGCATATTTGCAGAAACCTACGTCATTAAACCATTCGCTGCTCTCCCCACAGCTAATGCAAAGGGACCTGTTTCTCTATTGGACTGAGTTGTGCTCTTTGTTTGTGTGTTCCGTCAAAAAAAACAAAAAAAAAAAAACGTCATCTTTTAATCCTGACATATCATAAACCCTGCTGATGGAGAAATACACCATATGGCCACAAGTACTGTATTGACGCACATACTGTACACACTTACTATAAAACACAAATTTTCTAGTTAGGAAATGGCTGGAATTACTTTTTATTTTAATTTGTTTATTTAATCTATAGCATTGAATATCATTTATAATACTGATATACCAGTATATTTTTCTGAAGTAATGTTTTGGTATAGCTGATAGCTCCATTATTATTATTATTATTACATCTTCGTTGATTGGTTGGCAAATGTCACAGGGTTGGACTCCCTTATAGTAAGGTGTCCATTTTGAATCAATAAATGACGCTTATTTAGTCAGACGTACAAAATTGTACATTTCATCCTGTTAAAACAATTCATAATGGAGTGTCGACAATAGAATGGCATGGCAAGACTTTTTTTCGTTTTTGACATTCAGCAAATTCAATACTGTTTTGAGGTCCTGTCACATGCAAGTGACCCACTGCTCACCCCGCCTCCTCTACTGCAGGGCTAATGCCAACTAAGTACGCCTTTCGTTTCCATGACAACTGGAGGTAGCGCCACTTGGCCAGAGTGTGATGATAAAAGCCAAGTGCCAAGACAGCAAAAGCATGCATCGTATTTTCAGCCATGGCAGCAGCACTTCATTACTGGGCCGCCGAATTGCACTTGTCAATTACGTTGTAAATCCAAGTATGTGGTGCATGCAGCGGGGACATCAAACAAAAACCCCACCGACGACAACTTCACTGAACGTAGACTCCGCACACATTAAAATGAAATGGGGAACATTTGTAATTTTTTTTTCCCTGTATGACCAGGTGTTTCAATACTTTTGTCCATATGGTGTATCTGGAAGCCGACAAAAAAATAATAATCAAATGTAACCTTCAGAAATGTTGCTTCTGACCACAAAGTGAATGTAATTTGAAATTATTTGTCCCTTTTAGTGTAAATTGTGTTGTGCCTTTTTTGTATTTTCTCTTCTCTCTAGAAGTGAGTTGAAACGTTAAAGCGGGAGAAAAAGGAGACGTGAAAGGAGAAGTGAAGAAGAGAGGGCCAGCTGCAGTGTGGGCAGGTCTGTAGGGTGAGTAGGGAACGGGAGCGCTTGAGAATGAAGCGTTATGGGATCGACCGGATGGATTTTTCGACGCTGCTCGATTGGCGGCTTGAGATGAGATGCGGACTGACCTGTGTGAGATCGGGGCTGTCGCCCTGATCTATCCCAACTCGCTGTGTCACAAAAAAAAGGAAGGAGGAAGGGAAGAGGAGGAAGGAGGGAGGCAAAATAAAAATGAACCAAATATAACAAAACAAGGAGTAAAGCAAACAGGCTACAGAGTTTTGGAAGAAAAAAAAGAGAAGGCGGGGAGGGATCAGGTGTGCGGAGGCAGAGGAGGAGGAGGGAGAAAGAAGAATCAAACCTGAGCATTCATTACTCCATGCAGAGCCTGAAACAAATAAAAAGACAACACGGGAGGAAGGGAGGAGGGCGCATGCACACGCCTACAAACACCTATATACACACATACACAATAATACATGTGCACATACACACTGTTTAAAATGAATGCTGCAAGGCGAGACGACAGGTCACGTGACAACTAATGTTGACTTTGAACGCAAAAAAAAAGGAGGGAAGGATCACACACACGTACACACATTGAAGTTAAGACATGAATGGCTCCTTCAAGTCAACGTTAGTCTGCTTCCCAAACCTTCTTCCGAAATGGGAGCAAAAAGCAAGTGGTGAGGATGCCTTGTAAGTGCGAGTACTAACTAACTGGGACGTTACCAAAGAGAAAGAAGACAGAAGGATAGAAAGGGCAAAGAGGCATGGGCATGCAGCGCAGGCCTTTTAAACAGGCAGCGTTCCAGAGCTTCCTCCAGTGGACGCTCTGTGTTAGTGTTCTTCTGACTCAGCTGTTAATATCGTACCCAATCCCTCCTCTCGCTCCGGAGAACAGGGGGCAATTTATTATTAGGCAAACACAGGCAATTCTCTTGGTCCCCCGAGATTTCCAGCCCCACAACCCTCCAAAACATCTCATAAAAATGGATTAATAGAAGTAGTTTTCGATTTAAAGCAATTATTGTTTTGGGTTTAATTCACGTGTTAAAAAAAATGCTTAATCTATCATGATCGTTTGGAGTGCTCCCCCGACCCATTTCTAACTGCTCATGTGAAAACTTGATTCAGGAAGAAGGTGGCAAAACAAATTGTTTGGTGCGTAGTGATGAAAATAAAGCGGAGTTATCCCAGTGCTGCAGAGGAGAAGGCAAGAGAAAAACAGATTTTTTGTCGTTGTTTTTTTGTTTGTTTTTTAATCAAAACTTCTCCACGACGAATCAATTAGCAGAATTCCCAGGAAAGCAAACACACTATTGTTAGGAATCGATTCCCATCCGTAGACATGAGTGACACTTTTCATCACCAAGCGTATCAAAGCGGGCGAAACTAAACTATATTAAAAGTTGATTAATGTTCTTATTATGGTTTGTGTTGAGATTCACTTGTTAGATAATAATCCTCAAGAAGGAGTTTGACGTCAAGTGGCGGAGGAAATGCGATCATTTTCTTAAATTCACACTTTTTAGTTGATGATTAACATCAGTAGTCAAAAGGAGGGCCCAATGACTGTGTTTGCCTTGGGCCCACAAATAACGAGATATGCCCAAGCAGGACAATCAAGAAAGTTCGAAGAGAAAGCCCAGAGCAAATCTAAACTGGCTTTCAGCCGACATTCCCGCCCTCTCCTCCTCTTCCATTCCCGCGCTCCTTAACTCCTTCCTCAGAGGACCCCGCCCCGTCCCAAACGTTACCTCGGCCACTTTGAGAAACTCGGACAGTTTAGTCATCCTGTTGAGGAAGGTCTTGTAGAGCTCCAGTGCCTCTTTGCACTGGTTCTTCTTCATGTCAAAGTACTTCTCTGTGTAGGGAGGAGCACAATATGAGAACTGTCACACGATTTTGTCATTAAAGGAGTCACAGTGTGTATTCCCCCCCCCCCCACACACACACAATTTAAAGGAGTTTCCAAGTGTCTGTGACATGCTTTCATCAAAATACCCCAAGGATCAACATCATACACCAGCTCCAATGTTTGGCCCATGTTGCAATGTTCATTACTGCCACCTAGTGGACTGGAGTGGGAAAGCATTGTCTGGCTGGTCATGAAGTACGTAAGACAGACATATTTGTGATTGTTCTGCTTTGGCTGAGGTCTGTCACAAGCTTGTGCATGGTGTACCTAATGAAGTGGCCAACGACTGTACAGTAGTTTTTACCCAGCATGTTGATGACACCCTCGTTGTATGCGGCGAACAACCGTATGGAATCTTTGAAGAGCAGCATGAAGGCCGTGTTAATGACTCCGTTGCTCAGCTCGTTGGAGTTAGGCTGCGGGTCGGCGTGTACACGCACACACAAACACGCACACAAAGTGAGGTCGCATGGCATCATCGCACCCAATGATGGCGCTGTTTTGTATCAAGTGCTACCTGGAAATCCAGCAGCGCATCCAGCTGGTTCTGAATGATTGGCAGCGTTTTAATCAGCTTTTCTGTGTTCATAGTGCGCATCACGCCGTCGGCCCTGGTAACACATGCACACACACACACACGTTGTTAGCTTGCATCCCCTGTACACGCTTAATACACATTTAATGTAATGTCATCATTAAAAGTGACATACAATAGCCTATTTTAAAGGGGTGGTCCTGTCTCATGCAAATGAGCTCCTGTTCACCCCGCTCTCCTAAATTCCGAGTACAACTTTGGTTACCATGACAACTCGAGGGCAGACCAAGGCGCCGCGACTATGCGAGCCTGCGACCACTAGCCCGGAGTGAGGAGTAGAAGGCCAGGGCCCGTAAAGAAAGTCAAAACATACATTGTATTTTCACTCGTGGAGGCAGCACTTCGTCACCAAGCAGCCGGATGACAGTGTCAATTACTAACTGTAACTAGATATAGGATTACTGATGATCCAAAACTAGACAGGAAGTTGCACACAAAAAAATTCCACGTAGTCTCCTTGTTGGAGGTAATGCAAACAGTATGTTTGTGATTGTGGTGGTATGTAATGTATGTAAGTATATTTACCCTCGCTTCATCTTGGTGAAGTCCACTGCTGCTAACCGGAACGACATGGCTTTTTCGTTCAGGTAGCGACTGTAGCGTCTGATGAAGGTGGACATGTTGTATCCTGAAGGGAGTGGTAGGTGGGTGTGGGGGTGTTAGTGTTAGAAAATGAACACCAAACTCATCCAAGCACACCTTCATTGACCTTGTTTAATAGAGTTCGGAGCATGCAGTCGACCAAATACGTCAGAAGATGTCTGGGTAAGATGACAAATTCTAAAATGTGACAAAAGATTTCAGGGATAGCTAAAGCTGCATATGCACATACCTGAACAAATTCAGCAACGGCCCGCTTGTCAGATTACACATAGAGTACTTTTACAAACATTCCCCCCCACCCTTCCGATCAAAGTCGGCAAAGGCCCGATTATCAGAGGTCTCTAAAAGATTCCCCTGATGGTTACACTATGGTGTGAGTTATGTTAAAATTGGTTATTCTGCTACGATATGATCGGACAATGGTTGAAGCCAAAGTTGGCAAAGGCCCAATTATCCTGATGATGATCCTGGACTGTATGGTGTGTTTCCTCCTCGATCTGCTCAGAAAACAGTGGAGGCCGACAATCGTACTACGATTTATGCCTTGTTTGTGGGAGGAGACTCACGATTTTCAGTGGCGATATCGTTATGTGTGCGCTGTGCTGTATTGGTCATCTCGAATATACCACCCACGGAGAGCAGTAAGGACACAAGGCAATTTTCTTCCTCGTCATGTGTGGGGTCTGTCACGTTTTAAATCCCAACCCATTAAGATGTTAAAAATCAGTTTGTGTTTACCCCGCTCAAGTCTACCCAAATATCCCTGATTGATTAGGTGTTTCCCAATCTTTTTGCCCACATGCTACAGACGTATCGACAGCGTTACAGTGCTGGGAAGGGCCGCGACAGCTCTGCTGAGTCACAGGGGGTCATAAATCACCTTGTAGCGCGGCCTTATCGAGAAAGTTGTTGAGGTTGAAGAGCGTGTTTCTGGAGGCGACGTACTGCATCAGTCTCTGAGGGAAGAGAGAGAGAGAAGAGAAGAGAGGGAGGAGTCTGCGACGTGCTGGTGTTCCACGTCGTTTGGGCTATTGCAGACAGGAGTTTATGAGCAAGAGGTATCATTTGTCCACATTAAGACCTCAACTCTTCTGAATGACTTTTAAGGATGTAGACCTAATAAAAGACTCAGTATGTAAAATTGGCCCCAATGCACTAAAAGTATTACACCAGCAGACACAATATCTGCATTTATTAATCCTGCAATGTCATATTATTTGGAATAGCATAGCTGTAATATAAATGTGGAAGTATCTACAGTAATCCCCGGAGCGTTGGGGCCAAGCCCTGCCACGAATAGCGAAAAGCCCCGAGTAATCGATGCCCACCTTTAAAATGTTTTGCACTTTAAGAAAGGTAAAGCATTTTAAAAACAACCACAGCTGGAACAGAGTGTTGTACACCAATAAAAAATAAAATAAACAAGATATCAAACAGTTGAAACAAAATAGTGCAAACAATAAAATGTTCAAAACAATGACAAACTAAAACAGATAGTCTTGTGTCGAGTTAAAAGCCAAAGAATAAAAATGGGTTTTAAGACGAGTTTTAAAAATGAGCAGTGAGGTGGCTTCTCATATGTACAGAAGGGAGGTCATTCCACAGCATGGGACCAGCAGCAGATTAAGTTTGATCCCCTCTCAGTTTTTTTCTTAGACCTCGGTACCTCCAGAAGCAGATGGTCCATCGACCTGAGCCAACTTCGAGTAGCGTAGGGATGGAGTAGGTCAGACACTTAAGGCGGAGCGGGGCGGGGCTAAGTGTTTAGAGATTTCAAAACAGATAAAGAATCCTGAAATGCAAAGGCAGTCAGTGGAGGGAGGCCAGAATTCTGTGCTCCCTCTTATGTACTCCAGTTAAGTGGTGAGCTGCAGTATTTAGAGCCAACGTTTAAGGAAGAGCTTGTTGATTTATAATTGCCTCAAGATGGCGACAGACCACTACTTTTCTATTCCGGGCTTTGACCTATCTCATAGAAGTTCCTCCTCTCACTCCAACATAGTGTCTTGGCACTACAAGATGATGCCAAAGCTCCACTTTTCTATTAGACAGGGCTTTGGTGACATCTTGTAGCATTTTAGGGTATTTCAGAAACAGCACAAAATCAGCGAATTACGATAATCCACTAATAGGTGAATTTCTATATAGTTTACAGGCAGGGGGACACTGTAGTTTGTTTACTTAAGTGGAAACCTCGCTGCCTAAAACATGCCAGATTAGGATTGATTATGAAATCCATGTAGAGGGGTCTTCTGTCTCCGAAGTTCCATTCCTATGGTGGCGACGTAACCCTGATTTGTAATCAATTCGGAATGTAATCTATCACTATCCTACACTAATGCAGTAGTTGTCGTAATGACTATAAATATTTGTATGAAAAATAGCTTTCACATACAAAACCACCATTGCTGGACATTTTCAAACAAAATGTCTGTCCACACGCTTAAAGCGGCCTTGGGTTCCATGAAAGGCGCTATGTAATTCTAAGTTATTTTTATTATGATGATAGAAAAGAGTGTATACAGCACAGAACTAACTATTGATAGGTGTGTGTCGTCCCGTGGTGCGTTCCGTGCCCTCACCTCGTTGCCGTACATCATGAGGTGATGCGTGGCGATGAGCGCCTTGAAGACCACGATCCAGCTGTTGCTGGCCGTGCGCTCCAGTAGCGTGTCCGCCAGGTGAGGGATGCTGACATTCAGCTCGTTGGTGCAGTGGATTAGATCTGCATTATAGAATACAATACAATAAGCATTGATTAATCCCACAGTGGGGCAATTGTGATTTCACAACAGCAAAGTGGACAGTAGAAGCGCACAAGGAAAATAAAGATGCAAACGTATCTATGTACTTATTTACAACATCAAGCAATGTATGTGGCAACTTCATGAATAATAAGTACTTTAAATTCCGATATGAATGGCAATAATCGTCTGCATTATTGTTCTGTATGTACCGTAAAAATATATACATGTATCAATAACTATTCTATTACCTATATACTGATAACTGCTTTTACAGTATTTAGGATAACTAACACAAAACGTGTAAATGTGAACAGCAGCAAGAATAGTCAGCAACTTTGTAGCATCAAAAAATACTTGTACAATTAAGTAGTCTACTGCTTATATAGTATATAGATAACTAATGCAATGAACATGTTTGAATGTGAAAAGCAGCAAAAATTGTCAGTAGTATTCTATGTAGCATAAAACATGCTTGTCAAATACTGGTTTACTGCTTATCGTTAGATAATTGCTTATAGATACAGTAAATAAATCAAACAATATAAAGACCTATCAATAAGTAGTCCACTGCTTATGTATACAGATAACTAATACAAAATAGCGACATGAATGTGAACAGCAGCAACAACAGTATTGTTGTTGACATACAGTATTGTATGTCACATAAAAATACATGTGTAAATAACTAGTTTATTGCTTATATATGCAGTAGATAACGTATACGATATAAAAACGTGAACAGCAGTGAGAATATTCCGCAGCAGTGTATATATCATACAAAAAACTAAATATGTGTCAATTGTTAGTCTAATGCTTAGGTACTGTATATCAGATAACTAATGCAAAACAACAAGCTAAATGTGAACAGCAGCATTGTATCTCGCATAAAAATACATGTATCAATAACTAGTTTCCTGCTTGTACTGTATATAGTAGATAAGTAATTACTGTATATCTAGATAACTAATACAATTTATGGAGATGTGAATAAGAATAGTCAGCAGCATTGTAATGTCACATGAGAATTCATGTATCAATAACTAGTTTACTGCTTACATTGTATATAGATAATTGCTTACATATACAGTAGATAACTACAGTACAAAGAGATTAATCTGGACAGTAGCAAGGATAGTCAGCAGCATCGTATACAAGTCCGCAGTATTGTCTGCAACGGCAACAAACAAGCATTGGGCATGCAGAGATCAACGAGTACTGGAAATGAGCACGGCTGACATTTACGAGCCTTTAAGCTCCACCTCTGTACTTACTGTTAGCCGCTATGGAGGAAATAAATGGGTCGCGTGCCAAAGTCATCATTTATGAGGAGAGTGCGGTGAAGTATACATCCATACGGGTTCAATACGAGAAAAAGATTGATGAGCAAATGATTGTTTAACGATAGCTGAGGTACAGGCAGGGAATCGCAGCTGCGTGGACAAATCCATTGGCTGGCAGTAACTCCAAGGCTCTCTTTCACCAAGCACGTCAATAGATAATCCCGGCAGAAGATGGAGAGTTACATTATAAAGTCAATCCAGCGGTGGCACTCAATCGACATGCCTCGACGCATAATGTGAGGAAAATGAATAGGCCTGCGATGAATAATTAACCTCATTTTCCCCCCCCTCCCGTTGAGATGAAAAGGAACAAAACCCGAGTTGACTCGACGTTTCGCCCTCCCGAGACGTCCATCCGGCGTGTCTACACAAAGGCAAAATGGTGGAACGTGTGGAAACGTGTGCTTCAAACATGCTTATTCTAATAGTAGCCCTCATAGAAAAGCACTGGTGCAGACACTTGATCGGGGTACATGCACGCTGACAATTGCGATCAAAGTCAGCAAACGCCCAATCGTTTTTTAAAAGATTATCTTGAACAATTAATCCACGATCAGTTTCACACAGTCGACAATCTATTATGCCCATCCTTAGTTTTCCACTTTACACTACAAATGTGACAGCGGTGTGAAAGTAATTGATTCATTTAACAGACATTTTTCGAGCAAAACACTAAAGCAAGGTAGCATTTTCCTTCTCTTACATTTTAAATCAACAAAGACCAGATTGCCAGATGTCTGAACGATTATGCTGAAAGGGTATCCTGTGGTCTGTGTTGTTTTGTAATGTAGTGCTGCTTCAAGACACGATTAATCAATAATCAGTTTCATAGTGTACAATCAATTATTGTGCCCATCCCTCGTTTTTAATATTATTTACACTCGAATTGTGGTGACGATGCCGCTAGGGTAATTGATTCAAGTAAAAACAGGCCTTTTTAGCGCAAAACACTAGCGTGGGGTGTGTTAAGAGAGAAGTTTCCCTCCTATGCTCAGTCAGGCCGATAATCATAAATATTAAACCTGTTTAATAGTCACCCGCATCTTATGTATGTGATCAACACCAAGTTGTGGTTGTTAAAAATCACCGACAACCACACATCTCGTCGCCCGAACCAGATGTCTGTCGTCGCACCAAGGCTGACCTGTGAGAGGCAGCATTGTGCCACAGTGCATCCAGACTGACGGAAAATTCAAAGAGGAAATAGATAATAGTTTGTCTGGTAACTACATTATGGTTGGAAACTCTTTGCGATTGTAAATATTAAACAAGTCTAACATTTACAATTGTCGACCTCGAATCTTTCTGTTATCTATCGATCGATCAATGATCGAATTATGGATCTATCTATGTGTCTGTCTACTGTATCTATCTATCTGTCTGAGTGAGTGAGTGAGGATCGGAGTAAAGCATAAACTCAAGTGTTTTGTTTCCAATGGAAATGATGGAAATTATTTCGGTGTTGGAGAGTGGTACAATGTGTCTTCGTTCTGGCTGCTCAGCTAAAAGTTGAGGCTGAGTACACAAGTTCAACATTTTACCGTTCACCGTGACTAACTTCTTCTTTACACTTGTATGACAAGAATGTTGCGAGATGACCCATACATATTCCTCACATGCCATCGAAGTGAAGGGTCAGCCCACTTTATTTATTTATTTTTTTTAACAATTTTTGCAACAGGTGACCTATGTATATACTCATATGGCATTAATTTTGTTGGAAACAGTGCCTGTACTGTGAAATATAAAAGTTAATTAAACACATTTTCATTATTTCCTCTGAGGAAAAAATGTCAAAAGTGAGCTTAAATATAATAAATTGGAGGATGGGTCCCGATAAAGGACTAAAATCGACTGCCCTCATCTGTGTGCTTTTTTTTTTGTCTGGTAATGCTGTGTTACTCACTGGTGCGTGGAAGTGTGGATAACCGGAGGGCCATAATAAAGCATCTACTGCATGGTTGTGGCCGCTGATTTTTTGGAGAGAAAACACACAGGAAGGGCACAATACAGTTTAAAGGAGACATGCATTTTTTTTTTTCCATAACTTCCAAACGTTCGCGGGTGTCACGCCTGTGACTGCTTTTGTCAAAAGAATGAAGGTTATTGTACACTAACTTAACACATCATATTGCTTTAAAGTGAGCCACCCTATATACTGCAAGGGCAATGGTGAGTCTGTCTTTTGTTACCGTGACGACTGAGGGTGGAGCCTGAGCTTTGAGATTACAGCAGAGCTTGGAATGTGGAGAAGAAACGTGAGCACCCGTATGGACAAAAGTATTTTCACTCATGGAAGTAGCAATGCACTAACTGGAAGCAATGTTTGTGCTCAAGGTCCACATTTGATTTCTAAAACACACATTAGTATAGTACACTGTATATTACTGTACAAGAAGTGTAAAATAGTTTATATTAATATTTAAAGCCCAGGTTCACATCCTGGCTGTCATTCCTCCGTCTTGCTCTGTGTGACTCACAGCCGACAACGAGGCACTCTCAAGCGGCTACACCAGTGTTGCTCTCCAGTCTACATGCTGGCTGTCAAGTACAACCACCAACTGTTTCATTCTTTTACGTTCTATTTAAATATCCATCCATCCATTTTCTGAGCCACTTATCCTCACAAGCGCTGAAGCCTATCCCAGCTGTCATCGGGCAGGAGGCGGGGTACGCCCTGAACTGGTCGCCAGCCAATCGCAGGGCACATACAAACGAACAACCATTCGCACTCACATTCACACCTACGGGTAATTTAGAGTCTCCAATTAATGCGTGTTTTTTGGATGTGGGAGGAAACCGGAGTGACCGGAGAAAACCCACGCAGGCACGGGGAGAACATGCAAACTCCACACAGGCGGGGCTGGGGATCGAACCCCGGTCCTCAGAACTGTGAGGCAGACGCTCTAACCAGTCGTCCACCGTGCCACCTATATAAATACGTTGTTGCTTTATTTTCTTATAAAGTGAAATTTTATAGAGTACTATTTTCCTTATTACAAAATACATTCCAAATTTTGGGGTTGTTTTTCGAGTTGGGAGGGTGGAACGGATTAACGGCATTTCCATTCATTTCACTGGTATAGATAATTAGAGATATGAGTGTTTTGAGTTACACGGTCACAGAATGAATTACACTAGTATCTCAAGGCACCACTGTATTCCGTTGTGTATACATGCCATAAAAAAAGTCAATTTTCCATAATGTCTCTACTTTATCTTTTTTTTTTAATCATTCATTTACATGGAAATCGAGACGATGTTTGATTAAGCCTCGTATTCAAACGGCAACATCAAGCTGTATGTGCGATATCACGCTGTGCAGTGAGTGGTCACTCTGGGCCCAATGACACGTTCCATCGGATCTCCTCCGAGCGGCCGCGGCTTAATGAAATCCCACTTACTCGGTGTGACGTGCTCATCATTCGCCACGCTTTGTAAATAGTTGTGAGGGTTTAAATAGTCACAGAGTCCGCCCCTCCTCCCCCAGCCTCTATCTCTCTTTGTCAAGGTCACGACACCAAGACGGTGCTGATGAAAGCCCGCTCCGACCGGGTTAATGAGCAGCAAAGCTTGGAGAGACAACACTGAATCACGGCTTTAGTGCAAAGTGTCACCAGGTTGGTGAGGCGGGATCCATAACATCTGAACATCTGGACTGTATAAAAAAAAAAATAATTCCCCCGGACATCAATGTTGAATTTCTTATCGCACTACAAAATATGAACGCAACAAAACTCTGATTTCGAAACAGTTCAGCAAGTTGCAAATGATTAACTCTTGTTTTTGGACACTTCTTATTTTTATCAAATATTTTTTCATTTTTATTATTTTAACCTTTCAGATTCCTGTTTGTTTGCACAACTGTGCAAGTTGTAAATCAACCTAAAAAAAATCTGTTTATATAGCCTAACCACCACTTCTTAAATTAAAATATTTGTTTTCTCCATGGTCAGATGAGGGTATGTCCACTTTTTAAAGAAATTGCGTCAGAAATGTGCTCCATTGTTGTGCAGAAAGCCATTAACCCCCTCTTATGGAAATGAAGAATATTACATGGAGTTCCTTCCTTGTCTCCAAAATTGATAAAATTATGTAATGTGGGAGAAAACACACACAAAATTTTTTTTCAAGTGTTGAGTCTTAAAGAAAACTAATGATACATTTGTTGAAAACAGCTAAAATGGTTCAAGAAAGGAAGCGGAGTGGACACAAATGTTCACAATAGAGGCCATAGGGTCAAAACAAAATCATCGCTTAAATAAGGAGTCTTAAAAGAAGAATATACACTGGAAGTTACATGAAGATTCACACGACGACAGTGAAATCCAGCTCTGTAGCCGGAAACTGCTAACGTTACCCGCTAGCGCTGTGACACTTTTTTTCAAAATCTGAGCTTCAACAGGGGTGTTCAAACAAGAATACAAGCTAGAATTTAGGGATGATTGTGAGGCTAAAAGAAAGTCCTACAGTGTCGTCAACTGCTGCAAACTAGTTATTTTTGTGAGGCTGAAGAGATTGGCGGTGTTGCTCAACGCTAACCTTAGCGGCTAGTGCTAGCCACTAGCTTTTTCCGTTGCCATTTGTTATCCATAGTTATCACATTTTACACTTTTAAAAAATGAGAGACAAGACTTTTATGAGGCCATTAGCATTCAGCATTAATGGATAAGATGCCTTTTGCGTTTTTAGAGCTTGTTTATTTATTTATTGCAAAAATCTTTGTCCCCAAAAGCTACCTGAAAGTAGCATTGAATTGAATTCGTGCAATGTTTTTGAAATGTGGGAGGAATACGCGGAGAAACTCCACACAAGCACCACACAAGAAGGCCTCAGAACTGTGGGGCAGACATGCTCACCACTCGAAGCTGCTTAGAATAGTGTTTTATTGTTTCAATATTACATCGCCGACTGATTTTTACCCTTGTATGTCCATTAAGAACATTAAAATGTTACTCAGAACATTGCTTGTACAGTTGATAAAAAAAGGTTCCGCTGCATTGTTTGCACTCGTCTGCAGACAAGGGATGTGTGTGTTTTAATCCCCCTCGACAAGAAGAGCGCGTCTCATTATTTTCATCCCCATTGATTCTGTTCCATTTGCGGGCGACCGATTCTTTAGCAGAAGCAAGTACGCGTCTCCTCTTTATGATCCCGTTTAACGAGGCGAGCTGAGCGGGAGCAGACTCGTCTCATGAATTGTTGCTCAAACACACAAAGACTGCCTCGTCGGGGGGGGCCTCCTTTAGATTCTCGGTGATCTACAGCGGCCTGTCGAGGGGCTCGGACCCACGCAATCGGCTCATCGCAAACACACCTCTTCCCCGTGTCCTTGCCTGACCTTAAAAGCGCATCTCGATGGCTCAAATGGAAACGTGGAAACAAAAGAGAATGCGTCGAGCTGAGCGCGCCGTCTCTACTTCAAGCTTCTAAACCCACTAATGGTCAGAATTAGTCAGATCACAAGCAAAAACCTCATGTAGCCTCGTACCGGCTCATTCAATCAGAAAATCGCCCTGTTTCCAAACGTTTGGTCGCCGCCCCAGTGATGAAACGTCCTCTGAAAACCTTGTGGCTGCAGTGACATTTATGGTATTAGGGTGGATCGCTTTGTGTTGTTTAGTAACTGCAGGGCCACTATGCTAGCGGCCAGAACAACAATAAAGGACTGAATCCAATCAGAATCCTGCACATTAGCACTTCATCTCATTACACATTGAATAGAAACATTAGTATACACTCGATATTTCTATGCATTCACTAGACACAAATTAGTTACACCTTTAGGTCTATCTGCTCTCTATTTCAAATCATTATTGCACAGTACAGGTTCTGTTTACCTCAAATAGTGTCCGTCCCTCAAATAGACACGTTTCAATTATAGTGACCGGGTGCAACATCCAGGTATGACAAATAAACTCCTCCCTCAAGTAAATACTCCCACTCAGCCAAATAGGCAATAACTCCAATTACAGTATTGAAGTATTGTTGACACACAGTGCAGTTAACTAGTGACCAAAACAGCAGCACCGATCACATCACATCTCTCAGAATAATAAACGCCTCCCTCAAATAGACGCCTCGCTTTTCCAATCCATAAAACTATCGGAAGTAATTCTAATTATCACAGTTCACAGCCACTATTGTTGACTCACAAAATAGTTAAAGGTTTAGCCCATGTCAACTCAATTGATAAACAAAACAGAACAAATGCCTGCCTCAGACAAATAAACGTCTCCCTATCATGGATGCCTCCCTTTTCCAATCACTGCACTGTATAATAATCTCAGTTCATAGATGCTATTGTTCACACACACTGAGCCCATTTAAACTCCATTGCTAACCAAAACAGCAGTCCCTACCAATGTACATCTCTCAGACAAATAAGCAGTCCTCTAAAATAGATGCCTCCCTTTTTACATCAAGAAAAACAAACACTTTGTAACTGTAAATATGAAAGCATTGGTGATATACCAAGTAATTAATCGCGGAGCCTATTCGAACTCTGTTGCTAACCAAAACAGCAACACAGAAGCACGTCTCTCAGAAAAATAAAGGCCTCCCTTTTACCATTAGGAAAAAATAAGTCGTAGTTGTAGATTTTTATCATCTTTAATTATCTTGACTCATACTGGATAGTTTGCGGTTGATCCCATTTTACTGTATACTTCGTTTCTAACCAAAACAGCAGTACCTACCAAAGCACGTCAAAAAAATACCTCCCTCAAATAGACACCACCCTTTTCCAATCAAGCAAAAAAAAAACAGATATATATTATTGAAGTTCATAGACAATATTGAGCCCATTTGAACTCCGTTGCTAACCAAAACAGAAGAGACAAGACTAACAAATCACATCTCTCGGGCAAGTAAATGCCTCCCTCAAATAGACGCCTCTATTTTCTCATCAAGAAAAAAAGGAAGTTGTGTTTGATACCATGGTTCACACACAAAGTACTTCACAGCTGAGTGTATTTGAACTCTGTTGCTGCCTAAAAACAGCAGCACAGGTCTTTCAGACAAATAAATGCCTCCCTCAAATAGAACCCTCCTTTTTCCCATCAGGAAAATATAAACAGGTAGTAATCGTAATTATCATAGTATCATAGACACTATTGTTGACACACAATATAGTTAACTACTGAGACCATTTGAACCCTGTTGTTAACCAAAACACCAACACTGAAGCGTTTCTCCCTCAACTAGACGCCTCCCTTTTGAATTAGAGAAAAACAGTTAGCAGTTGTGATCATCTCCATTCATACACACTCTTGCTCACACATGGACATCAAAGATGTCACCGCTGAGCCCTTTGGAACTATGTTGCGAACCAAAACGGCAGTACATAACAAAGTACATCTCCCAGATGAATTAAAGTGAGCAGACTTAACGAGTTCCCCTGCGTAGTTGTACATATACATTCAGACATCTGGACAAATTTGAGTCTTTAATGAACCTTATATAAGGTGGGAGGTTCAAACCCAGATCTCCTGACTGTGAGGCAGTTTTGCTATCCACCGCCTGAAAATAACATAAAACGTAACATCCCGCAAATGACAAAATTGCAGTGCATAATATTAAACGGTGTCGAGGACAAAGAATTATGCCTGTGAGTATTGTGCTATTGTCTCGCTACATGTGTTGCTCCACCGTTTGTGTCCAAATATCCGTTCCTTAAAGGGTTATAACACCGCAGTTATTGCTGCTAATCATTAGCCCATCCATGTGATTTTCCATTAGGTGTTAGCATTAAGATAGTGAGGAACAGCATAGCATAGCTAGCATTTCAATTCATGTCAATGGGGCAAATTGATTTGACATACGCGTAAATTGAGTTACGAGCGTGGTAACGGAACAAAATCATCTCGAAAATCAAGGATCCGCCTTACGTGCATCGCCGAGGGTCTGCCATCTTTTCTTCATTTTTTGGGGAGGAGTGTGATTTATTATATGTAGGGATGTTCAATAGCACTGTTTTCCAGACCAATACCAGTACGAGTATTCACACTTGTGTACTCACCGACAGCAAGTATGATACCACCACTACTTTTGATCCAGAACATTTCAATTAACCCAATGACAGATCATTGTGAATAAAGTATTTTCTTACTTTTTTCCTGACGCACCTGATGTTTCACCAATGTGTGTTTTTTTTTTTTTTTTTTGTTTTTTTTTTTTTTTTTGCATTAAGTATTGGTGGCTGGTATCGACAGCCATCAGAAGTACCCCAATACATGGCTAATTCTACACTCCATCCATCACATGCTGTTGTTTATTACGGGACCAAAAAAAAATGCTCCCTCATATAATGATCCCTACATAGTGCCAGGAATACACACACACACACACACACACACCTACCCACACGAATGCATGCACTGGCAATTAGTAGTGTGCAGATTAGGACACTACACGCACACACACACACACACACACACCCATACATGCATAAATGATAGTAATGCACCAGTGGACAGATGCTGCAGGACTTCATGATAATGCATTTAGGCCTCACTGTGTGTAAATCTGTTGAATGACACCCATAGATCACATTTAGCGGGTGGATGACTCCTAATTAAAGGAGAAATAAGGAGGGCGAAAGACCGTCTTTTTGTGTGTGGAGCTCGCATGACTGATGGCATTTTGTGTGTGTGTGTGTTTTCACCTACAGTCAAGGTGTTTCTTCTTGGGTCCGCTCACTTCGTGCGTCGTGGCCTTGCACACGGCTTTGCTGATGGCCGAGCCGCTCATGCTGTGCTGCGCGGCGGCGATCCGGTCCGTCAGAGTCGGTCCGGACATGGTGGAGGAGGAGCGGCTTCGGCTGGAGCCCGGAGGAGGTGACGGGGGACGGGATGGGGGTAGGGGGTAGGGGGTGGGGGGTGGAGTAGTAGTAGAGGACGATCAAAATGTCTTTAGCGGAGGGGAGGAGGACGAAGGGGATAATGCCCTCTGCGAGGATCGGCCGTCTCAGCGAGGGGAGGAAGACGAAGAGGAGGAGGAGAGCGAACACCGTGGATTCATACGCTAGCCTAAAAAAAAAATTTTTTTAAATAGAAAAAAAAAACAAAAAACCCTACATTCGCCTTAATAGTAAAGCATTCGAATGCGGAAATGAAACAAAGCTGATCCGCCAAACGTCCCGAGTGTCCCTGAACGCACCTCGGCCGATGCTGATGAGAGTGCGAATAAAGCAAAGGGAAGAAAAAGAAATCACCAAATCGACACAAAATCAACCATGATTCAATTCTCCTCCGTCAAAATACGACAAAGGGGACATTCTTAGACTGCCTCCTCTTCTTCGCGTGTCGTCTCAGTATCTTCCTGCATGCACAACCTTCGCTTTCTGCAGCCGGTCTTCTTACAAAAGCCCGAATTCCTCTATAGAGGTCGCCCCAGAGACTTGTGATGCGCGTGCTTGCGCGCGTGTGCGTGTGCCAGTCAAACTTGTGTGCAAAATGGCAGTGCAATGAATCAGGTGACTAAAGAAGGAGTCTGAGATTGGGCCACTTATTGACTCAGGGGAGGGAATTTTAAAGCAGCAGACTTTTTTTTAAAATTATTTTTAATTATTTTTAAGGCATCAGCTGTTTCACCATCATCTCAGTGCACACTACCAATGAAACAGGGACACATTAGGGAGCAAGTGCATAATGTGTTTTTATATGATGCGTCTGATTGGGGCCATTTTATTGTATTGTTGTTGTCTACAATGACTGCAGTAATGTTTTATTATTTATTTTAAAAAATATTTAAAAATCCACAATTACATAGAAATGTGTGATCGTTGTCTGTAAATGCCAGACTGCAAATGGATGGTGCACGTGCATGTGCAAAGCCACCACTGCCTAATGTAACCATACATAACTGTTACGTAACAGTAAGAGGGCTATTATCTCTAACACATTTTCAGAAATAATCAGATAAGAGAGTTACTTGGTTGTGTAATTTCACACTTGACTTTAAGCAATTGAAAAGTCAATTTTGCATAATGTGTCCCTTTTAAACATGTAGTCATTTTTAAATAACATTTAATACGTTACTGTACCATTGGGTATTTTGACAAAAGCATGTCAGAGATATGTTATGGGGAGCGTTTTGAATTCTGAAAAAAAAAAAATAATAATAATTATACATATGATGTCTCCTTTAATTCATTTTAGGGGCTGTTTACGTTGCTGCTGTTTTGGCCAGCAACAGGGTCCAAATGTGCTCAGCTTTGCCACTAACAGGGTGTACCTATTGAAGTGTCCAATGGGTGTGCCTTCACAGTCGTCATCAATGAAAAGAAAAAACAATGGTGGCAGCATAAGTAGAGCAGCATAAGTAGATTGGATTGCATGTGCAGTGTGGCGCATAGACTGAACCGTTACCAGTGTGTTGCATCACAATGCTTACCACACGTTCATATGAGTCAATAGAAGCAGCTTGCCATTTATACAGTATATGTTTAATAGAGTTAATTCATCTCATTATAAAATAACACTTTGATACAACACTAAAGCTGACACATTCTATATTAAAAAGCATTCATTTGAATGATAAATAAATTATTTTTTTAGACCTATCTACTGTCGTCCCTGATCGGCGTCCACTTCCTGCTGGTCTGTGATTGGCCGGGGCAGGCGGGAGTCGTCACTTGGGACACGACGAGCAGCCGAGGTGCTCCTTGGTGGCGTTGGCGTACCCCGACAGGACCAGGGTGGCGGGCTCCCGCTCCATCGGGGGGCTCTCTTCGTTGCTCAGGATGTGCTCCACCAGGCAGTGAGCGGCCTCCTCGATGTTGCTGTTTTCCTAAAGTAGGGAAAACAATCAATCCATTGCTCCATTTTCTATAGCGCTTGTCCTTATTTGGGTCAAGATGATCAAGAAGATGTAAATTTGGATCTCTTGACTGTGACAGACGTGTTAACCATTACTTTAATGAGCTACCTGAAAATAAAATTTAAAATGGAATAGAACACAAAAGAGAAATACACCTTAAACATAGCAAAGCCTCATCCATTGGCTGCATTAAGGGTACACGTGTGTGGGAAAACATGCAGTCAACAAATTACACTCCTCGGCCTCTTTATTAGGCACACCTGCACTGTTTAATGGGTGGGAAACCCTTTCCAATCAGAAGCTACACAAAAACGTGGAAAAAATATGCAACGTATTATCGTTGTCAGGTGTAAACCAAATAATGTTAATTTCATATTTTTTCCCAAATCCATTCTACTGGTCCGTCTCCACGTCATCTGTTATTTTTACGCATTATTAACCGATTGAAAGTGTTGAGGCGGCACGGTGGACGACTGGTTAGAGCGTCTGCCTCACAGTTCTGAGGACCGGGGTTCAATCCCCGGCCCCGCCTGTGTGGAGTTTGCATGTTCTCCCCGTGCCTGCGTGGGTTTTCTCCAGGCACTCCGGTTTCCTCCCACATCCCAAAAACATGCATGGTAGGTTAATTGAAGTCTCTAAATTGCCCCTGGGTGTGAATGTGAGTGCGAATGGTTGTTTGTTTGTATGTGCCCTGCGATTGGCTGGCAACCAGTTCAGGGTGTGCCCCGCCTCCTGCCCGATGATAGCTAGGATAGGCTCCAGCACTCCCGTGACCCTCGTGAGGATAAGCGGCTCAGAAAATGAATGGATGAAAGTGTTGAAAATAGCTTGAGAACAAATCTATTAACTCTCTTGGATACTTGGCCTGAGAAGCGTTGTTAAACTCCGCCTCTTCCTCTATCTGCGGGAGCCGTGTGGTATTATATCACATCAAGATGGAAATGTTGAATGTTTTTTAGACAGTAATGAGAGAAAATAGTTAGGTTAGACACATTTGAGTAAAACTGTTTTGATCAAAACGAGAGGACTGGTACCAGAGCCCAAGCTGTGCGTGGAGGCGAGTCAGACTATATCTAGTCGGAACTTCTCGAACCCACACACCAGCTCGGGGTCCTTCTCTGCCAGAGCGGTGACATTCCACGTCCCTAGAGCTAGCTTCTGTAGCCGGGGATCGGATCGCCAAGGTCCCCGCCTTCGGCCACTGCCCAGCTCGCACTGCACCCGACCCCTATGGCCCCTCCCACAGGTGGTGAGCCCATGGGAAGGGAGACCCACGTCACCCTTTCGGGCTGTGCCCGGCCGGGCCCCATGGGTGCAGGCCTGGACACCAGGCGCTCGCCTTCGAGCCCCACCTCCAGGCCTGGCTCCAGAGGGCTGCCCGCGTCCATGCAAGGGAAACCTGAGTCCATTTTCTGTCTTCGTCATAAGGGGTCTTTGAGCCGTGCTTTGTCTGGTCCCTCACCTAGGACCTGTTTGCCATGGGTGACCCTACCAGGGGTGTGAAGCCCCAGACAACTTTGCTCCTAGGATCATTGGGACAGACATACCCCTCCACCACGATGAGGTGGTCGGGGATGGTCGGGGATGAGATCCTGCCCCAAGTAGAGGAGTTCAAGTATCTTGGGGTCTTGTTCACGAGTGAGGGAAGAATGGAACGGGAGATCGACAGGCGGATCGGTGCAGCGTCTGCAGTGATGCGGACTTTGTATCGAGCCATCGTGGTAAAGAAGGAGCTAAGCCGGAAGGCGAAGCTCTCGATTTATCGGTCGATCTACTTTCCTACCCTCACCTATGGTCACGAGCTGTGGGTCGTGACCGAAAGAACGAGATCCCGGATACAAGCGGCCGAAATGAGTTTCCTCCGCAGGGTGTCCGGGCTCTCCCTTAGAGATAGGGCGAGAAGCTCTGTCGTCCGGGAGGATCTCAGAGTAGAACCGCTGCTCCTACACATCGAGAGGAGCCAGATGAGGTGGCTGGCACATCTGATTCGGATGCCTGCCGGACGCCTCCCTGGTGAGGTGTTCTGGGCACGTCCCACCAGAAGGAGACCCCGGGGACGACCCAGGACACGCTGGAGAGACTACATCCTTCGGCTGGCCTGGAAACGCCTCGGGATCCCCCCGGAAGAGCTGGCTGGGGAGAAGCTAGTCTGGGTGTTCCTGCGAATGCTACTGCCCCCGCGACCCGACCTCGGATAAGCGGTAGAAAATGGATAGATGGATGGATGTTTTGATCAAAATGGTTTGCTTCGGTTTATTGCATACACTAGATTAATTTCTGCCTATAAGACCTCTTAGTCAGTTTCTTGTGTTGCATCACTCATGGCTAAAAGACCTTTGAAAAAGGGTTTGGAAAGAAAATGTAACTACAGTCGTAATTACTTGGCACCGATTTAGTACCATGTTACTGGAAAGGCATAGGGATGATGATCTGTTGAGTTATTTGGGAATAACAACGGTTTGTCTTGTCGGAGTGTCCCTCTGTGTGATTTAACCCAAGTGAAGCACTCGGTGTTAAACATGGCAACACAACGCGCTGTACAGTATACCTTGGCCGAGGTCAGGAACCAGCCAACGAAGCCGTTGTCTCTGCAGAAGGCGTCCAGTCTGGGCTGCTGGCACGTCGCTTGGTCGGCCTTGTTGGCTAAGAGGACCGCGGGAACGGGCCTCCCGTGGTTCAGTGTCACCTGCGGACAAAAAATGGGATTGAAGTGTACCAAATATATCCTCATGTCACATTTGTATGATATTGGACTTGACAAGTGACTGTGTATCATCCATTCCATGCTAATAGATCACAGAGTGCAATGCGGGAAAATGAACTTAAACAAGCAGCTAGATAGATAGATAGATAGATAGATAGATAGATAGATAGATAGATAGATAGATAGATAGATAGATAGATAGATAGATAGATAGATAGATAGATAGATAGATAGATAGATAGATAGATTGATTGATTGATTGATTGACTCAAAAAAATGTCCAAGTGGTGTATATGTGTAGATTTATAGGACATTGGGGGTGGTATTCACGGGAGGTATTTGAAACTGTCCCATCTATCTGTCTGTTGATCTTTGAAGGGACAAGGGGGAATTCCGAAACAGTGAAAAAGTAAAACAGCATAAGAATGATCATAACATAAGGAACAGAAGTCAGTTTATGAGAAATGTCTGCTGAATGTTCTGACCTTGGAGTCCAGGTCGTCCTTCCACTTGAGCACGGCGTCAAACGTGGACGCTCGCGTGCTGTCGAAGACCACCAGCGCGCCCACTGCTTCCCGGTAGTAGACGCGCGTCATGTTGCCATAGCGCTCTTGTCCTAAGACACACACAAATATATGCAATACACTGTATATCGTCGCTGTTGGGCAAAATCGTCGCATTTCCAAAACAATTCCTTTTCAGGTAATGAAATAAACGCTATCTTGCTTGAGTGACCAAACGCCGCATCAATCAAGTTGGAATTATACCTTATATTGCCATCATATGCCTGTATCATTGTGCAACAACATCAACACAACACCACCCCAAAATTATCCTCAATCCCTCATTGAATACATTCAAAAAAAGTGATGCAATAAATAAAACAATAAGTTGACTAAGCAGTAAACTAAGCTGCATGCAAACTTAGCTTCGCTGCTGGTGTGTCTTTCTCCACTGAAGCGTTACAGCCACCCATTTTTAACAAAACAGGCTTACTCAAATGTATCGAATTTAAACGTCTAAAAACATTCAGATTTTCAGCCTTGAGGCAACAAGATGCCTCCGCGGCTCCCACAGAGCGAGCGAAGAGGCAGAGTTTCACAACTCGACAGTTGAAGTGTCCAAGAGGGTTGAGAGATTTGCTCTCAAGCTATTCTATATATATATATTATATAAAAATAACCCTCAATGTAACGGTTATATCGGACGACGACCCTCTCTCCCCTCTTAGTACATTCTCTCGAGGTTCCACTGTATTTAACTTTTTTGTACAACACATTTTATCTTTAACAACTGTTTGTTTTTAAACAATGTCTATTTACACTACAACTGTTTAGAACATTCATTAAATCCTGGCCTGTAACCTTTCACGACGGCAACAGTTTGACACAGGACCAGACCAATCTCCAGCGGGAGGAAAAAACACTTGTTAGCTTTTGCATGTTTTGATTCCACGGTGGGCGTCATGTGACTGACGTTTTCCACATGGGAGTCGCTGGCCACATTCCACAAGCAGGCAACAAATGACAGGCATGGGGAGGGTTGTGGAACACACACACACAGACAACACACACAGTCTCTTATTAATTTACGTGGATGTTTCCATAGAGACGGTGAAAATAACATCTGTAGAAAATATATGGGATTTTTTTTCGTGTAATAATGTGCTTCAAGTTCACTCAATTCAGAGATGTCCTTGTGTTCATAAAACATTCTAAAACCAATTCTGTGTTTTGTAGGTCAACGTGCTAAGCAGTTAAACGTTAAATAAAAAATAAATAATAATAAAATAAAAAAAGCTTGGTCTGACACAGCAAAAACTTTTTTTTCAATATTAAAACATTATGAACAATACGTTCAAAAAAAGTTTTTTTTTTTTAATGTGATACAACATTTAACTTTTAAATTTGTTATATTCCAAATAAAATTTAGTGGAATAATAATTAATTTACTTTTATAATTTTAATTTAAAAAATATGTGATGAGTATTCATTACCATATTTTTTCACATTTAGAAAAAAACAATTATTGATATACCGGTATTTAATTAATATAAATATGAAATATTTTTTAAATAAAATAATTACTCAAGCTCATTAAAAAATATATTATTCAAAAATCATGTAATTATAATAATTAACCAAATGGTTGATTTAAATAAATGTAAAATTGTTTTTTGATAATAGTTCATTTGAAATCTTAAATGAAGAAAAACTTTTTAATTTTCATTAAACTAAAAATATATATAAAAAACTTCCTAGATTTAATTTAATAAATAATAATAATAATAATAGGCGGCACGGTGGACGACTGGTTAGAGTGTCTGTCTCACAGTTCTGGGGTCCGGGGTTCAATTCCCGGCCCCACCTGTGTGGAGTTTGCATGTTCTCCTCGTACCTGCGTGGGTTTTCTCCGGGCACTCTGGTTTCCTCCCACATCCCAAAAACATGCATGGTAAGTTAATTGACAACTAAATTGCCCGTAGGTGTGAATGTGAGTGTGAATGGTTGTTTGTTTAAATGTGCCCTGCGATTGGCTGGCAAACAGTTCAGGTCATGGGGAGAACATGCAAACTCCACACAGGCGGGGACGGGGACGGGGATTGAACCCCGCACCTCAGAACTGTGAGGCTGACGCTCTAACCAGTCGGCCACCGTGCATAATAATAATAATAATAATAATAATAATAATATTAATTCATATTCATTTACAGATATTGGTATAATGTAATAAATGAGAATTAATTCACACTTATTTGATTTAAATTCATTTAAGCTAATAAATTAAAAAGATCACATGACAAATGTTCATTATTTTTTTATTTTTTTTTAAGTTCCTGAATTTAAAAAAGAATAGTGTAATATCTTTCAACAACACACACAGTGCAGCAACACAGACAATATAACAATGCTCACATGCATATATTCCTTTTCCTCTGGGCAGAATGGCTAATATTACTGTGGCCTAGTGAGCAGTTGCGACCGTCTCCTTCACATATGTCGGTGTGTCCGTCTCATACCGACCCCATTTGGCCAAGGGACGCACACCAGAAGGAATGGCACAATTCCATTGAATTGGATTAAGGCTGGGACGGATTAGTAGCATTTCCATTCATTTTGATGGGGAAAGATAATTTGAGTGTTTTGAATTACGAGTGTGGTCACAAATTAAATTTGTATCTCAATGCATCACTTTACAGACAACTTTTGTCAAATACTCTGGTGAAGTAGGTATATGTGAAAAATGGACTTAACGACAGTCATGTAAATATTCGTAGTGTGTCCTCACCTGCTATGTCCCAGAGCTGCAGGCGGACGACGGTGTCCGGGTCCCACTGGAGCACCTTGAGGGCGAAGTCGACGCCGATGGTGGCGCGGTAGTGCTGCGAGAAGATATGGTGCACGTAGCGCTTGATGATGGACGTCTTGCCCACGCCCAGGTCCCCGATCACCAACACTTTGAACAGGAGCTCCCGCTGCATGGCTCAAAAGCCAAAGTCCCTCAACAACTAGAACTTAGTTACAAGTGGAGGTTGCAAAACCGAGAGTTTGGAGTGGTCATTTACTCGCAATCTGTTCGCTTTCCACGGCGTATTGGAGAGGACCGCTTGAAAATGAGGAGTTCTGACCTCTGTGGACCTCCCACTCCTACGTGACTCCTGGCTGGGAGCGACTCCCACGGGAGATGCTGCTGTGTTCATGTGCTTGACTGAAATGTGGGATTTTGGTGTACCTCCCAACAGAAACCTGAAATCGCAATGAATGTCGTATTCATTCATTCATTCATGCAAACTTTCTTTCAATGTCGAGATCATTTCCAATGATGTCGAGAGGACATAAAACAGAAACAAAACAACAACAGAGCAAACATGATCAAAAACAGGTTCATTCAAAAGCAAACAAAAAGTGCAAATGTTTATCTGAAATAAAATGCAGTTGGTAAAATTGTTTTGATAAAAAAACGAATCAATCCACTCAATTCATGCAATTTTTTTTTCATTTTGTTATTTATAATTAATTGGATTATAATTAATTTGCCAATGTAGAAAAACGTTTATTTTAATTAGAAAACATTTGTTACAATTAACTTCATTATAATTATTTATTTTTTATTTATGTTTTATTAAAAATAATGTTAAGTAATTATTTGTATTTAATTATAATTATTTAACCAATTATGGAATGAGAAAAATGGGGAATTATTTAATTTAACAACAAAAAATTCTGGTTCTTTTAAATTTTATTGTTTAAATTCATTATTATTAATTAACCAATTATTTATTTTAAAGAAATGTAAAACTGATTTTTAAAATAAAATGTGATTAATACTAATTTATAGTATTTATTCACAATTAATTTAATTACAATCAATCAAAATGTTTCTAAATAGAAACATTTATTCTCATTTTTATTTTCGTCGGTAATCAACCAATTGTTCAATTTTTAAAAATGTAAAACTAACTGTTTAATCATTCATGCTATTTTGTTATTTTTTATTTATAATTAATTACAATTATAGTTAATTTACAAATTATTTAATATGTATTTTAATTATATATATATATATATATATATATTACAGTTAAACTAATTACAATTAATTAGGCAATTGTTTTATTAAAAATGAAATTGTTAATTTCAGTAATATTTATGTAGTTTACAATATTTCAATTAAATAAAATATTTAAAAATAATTTTGGTATAAAGTATGATTAGTTTTAGAAGTACAATAATAATCCACGCTCATTGTTAAATTTTATTTTTCATTATTATATATGACACGTAAAATAGCTTTGTGAAATAATACTGCATTGTAAATGCTCGGCATAAGTACAGTGAATATTTGCATTCAAACACTATCAACTGGTGGTTGCTGTTTTAGCTAATCACAGCATAATGCCATATCAAGTGCTGCATTGTTTGAGTTTAGCTGGTGGTCCGAAATCTCCGACGACCGCGAAGGCGTCACGGCTGTCGGCCGATTTGCGCTGCGCCTCTTGCGCGTGCATTTACGGTAAATGCAAACGTGAACAACGGTGCTGATGAGGGCGAGCGGATGTGTGTGTGTGTGTGTGTGAAGCCGTCGTGTTTCCCGTCCTCCTGGCTGCCATTTCATCGCAAATAGCAACGCATATACGCGCGTCTTTGTGCTTAAGACGCCATTTAATGATCCATTTCATAGTTTGTTTTTACAGCGATGCACAGCTGGTAAACAACAACAGTGTTTTGTTTTGTTTCTCTCTCTCTCTCTCTCTCTCTCTCTCTCGCTCTCTCTCTCTGTCTCTCTCTCTCTCTCTCGCTCTCTCTCTCCTATGCGGAGGTTTGTTTTTGAAGGCATCGCCGTCGATATGGGGCTTATTGTGTTTTACACATATTGAGCTCTCAGCTTCAAGGTAAGTAAGCATCTGCTCGTATTGACTGGATTGATGATGGATGTATTATGTATCGTATATTAGTGCAGTAGCAGGATGCTAACTGGTTAGGCCTACAGCAGGGGTGCGGAACCTGTGGCTCGCGGGCCACAAGGGGCCAGCAAAAGCATTGGATGCGGACTCTCATGCAATATTAAAAAATAAATAAATGAATAAAAATCAAAACTGGCCCAAACGGGGCAAATATTTGTTTCACAAGTGTTGATCATTCGGAATCATTTGTCGTTCAATTTTGTGTTCATTAATTTAGTTTCGGTCCCTGGAGGACTTTGTAAAGACTGAAATTGGACCAAATACAGTAATAATAATAATAATAATAGTTCTACTAAATGTAATTACCCTAACTTTTTCGATTGAATTACTTTAAAATGTTTTGAATTTATTTGGCTGTTTATTTTTTTCGCCGTGTATGAATTAATGTTTTAAATGAGATGAATGAATTTTAAATGACTAAATATATCCTAACTAAGCAATTATATAATAAAATATAATTTTAAAAATGTTTGCAAAAATCTTATTTTTAAAGAAAGAAGTTAACCAATTACTTAATCATATACATGAATAAATACATTTTATCTAACCAATTATTTAATAAAATGTTATTAAATAATTCAACAAATGTTGAATGTATATGAACTTTTTTTTTTTTTTTTTTTTTTTACAATTTATTATTATTTATCATAAATAAATAAATCACAAAATAATGAATTTCAAGAATGAATAAATACAGGCACTCAAAACGAAATACCTTTGTCACGCACTTTATTAGGTACAACTACACCGTTTAAGAGATGGGGGCGTTTTTCCTCCATAAACAAAATTATGAAAAAAAAATGCAACGTGTCTGTTATTAGCGCAGCACAGTGCCTTAGCACATCTGCCTCAAAGTGGAGAAGTTCATTGAAGACTCTAGAATGTCCATAGGTGTGAGTGTTTGTTTGTCTATACTGTGTGTGCCCTGCGATTGACTGGCGACCAGTCCGGGGTGTACCCCGCCTCTCGCCCAAGGTCAGATGGGATAGGCTACAGCACACCCGCAACCCCAATGAGGATGGACGTATGTTTACTTGTAAAATTGAGACACCAAGAACTAGTAGGCTAACTCCACCTTTGTTATTTTGCGGGACAGTGATTTCAAATTTTATGGCTGCATTAAAATCTGGGGGATTTTTATCGTTATATGGCCATGATTGCTTCTTCTGGATACTTGTTTATACAGAAATTGTGGTTTTCCTCAGATTTTGGCATTTTGTCAAATATTGTATAATGATTTAGGACTTTGATCTTACTGGATAGTCATTCATTTAATCCGAGGTACTGCTATGATTTTCAGTTTCATGGGTTGGATTCCGGTCGATGTCATCGAGGTTGGCTAAAATAAAAGGAACAGAGATTACAAAAAAAAAAAAAAAAAAAAAAAAGCTTAGCGCAATAGTGGTCGAAGTCAAATCGTTCGTCAAATCTATCAATATTTTATGAAAGACCATTAACGTTCACTAACAATAAAACAGTAAAATCTCTTAACCTCACTTTCTAGGATGTTTTGGCTGGAGGTGAAGCCGGGTTTCATGGGTGCGGCCATCTTGCAAATGGGAGTTGTCACAGTTGCAAAGCATGACTTAACGATCTGAGTGTTTTTTGAATCTGTGAATCTCACTTACTGGGATGTTTTTGCAGAAGATGAAGCCCGGTTTCATCTTGTAAATGGGAGTTGGTCCAGTGTTGCACTGATGAATCAGGAAAAGCAAAGACATGCCTGTATTAATTTCTGCACTTAATTTAACAATGACAAAATGGAATTAGCCCACTGTGTTCTTCTCGTCAATTGTGACTGTAAGTTGTGCTTTCTCGACAGACTTGACATGGACACGATCTGGCTCTACCAGTTCCGTCTGATCGTGATCGGAGACTCCACGGTGGGCAAGTCTTGTTTGATCCGCAGGTTCACCGAGGGTCATTTCGCCCATGTGTCGGACCCCACCGTCGGCGTGGACTTCTTCTCGCGTCTGCTGGAGATCGAGCCGGGCAAGAGGGTCAAGCTCCAGATCTGGGACACTGCTGGTCAGGAGAGGTTCAGGTGACCTTTACCACTGTATTACAAAACTAAAATACGGTGCTGCCTTGACTTGTGGGTGTACTACATTCCGTGACCAACCTCATAACTCAAATCATCTTTCCCAATTGAAATGAATAGAAATGCCATTAAGAGGTTCCAGAATCCCAAAAACCGACAAAATTTGTTTTGAATAAGAAAAATACCACACTACAGTTTTGTACTCTGTAAAAACATAAAGAAGACGGTTGCAACTAACATAACTATTGTCTATTTACCTAAGCAACATTAACTTGTCTTACGAAAGCCTACTAGCTTGATGCTAAAACACAATGTAAAACGCCGTAGACACGCTAACGAAGCTAGCATCAATTGTGCGGTAATTATAAACCTTTAACATCTAATATTTCAAGAAACACAATAACAACAGATGCAGACAGATATAACAATACTCAGGCATATATTCTTTATCATCTGCAAAAAAAACCCAACTAATATTACTGCAGCTTATTTGTGAAGGTCTTCTTCTGTGTTTCATCATCAAACCTATATATAGTGAATCTGTATGTATTATACTGCCCCTAGTGGCCAATATACACAGCAGAATGAGCAGAACAATACCCATTGAATTACCATGATATTTAATGCCTTTACAATATTGTAGAGTGCTATTTTTCTTATTAAAAAAATGACAGAAGTGTTTGTGGATGTTTTTTGGGACACTGGAACAGAAGAATGGCATTTCCATTCCTTTCAATGGCGAAACATAATTTGAGATACGAGTGTTTTGAGTTACGCGTGTGATCAACTCCTAAGTCAAAGCACAACTGTACTTTTATAAAAGACAGCGCTTGACTGTAAATGAATGGGAGTCCCACAAGGGTCAATTCTTAGTCCACTTCTGTTCATTTTCATGTTTACGCCTTTGTTGCATCGTTTTGTTGAAATAGGTCATCCTAAATACTAGTTATTACCTCCCCAGGTCTATCACCAGAGCCTACTACCGTAACTCTGTTGGCGGGCTCCTGCTCTTTGACATTACCAACCGCCGCTCGTTCCAGAACGTGCACAGCTGGCTGGAGGAGGCGCAGAGTCATGTTCAGCCGCAGAGTATCGTCTTCCTGCTAGTGGGCCACAAGTGCGACCTGGAGGCCCAGCGGCAGGTGAGCCGGCAGGAGGCAGAGAAGCTGGCGGCGGCCTTCGGGATGAACTACGTGGAGACGTCTGCACGAGACGCCATCAACGTGGAGATGGTTTGTTCAGCTTTTTACAATACTCCCACTAAAAAGTTGGAATACCAAGGGGAAAATGCAGCATTCAAGGAATAAATGACCCAATCTTACACGATTAGTTTTATGCCGGCTGCACAACGAGCAATGCAGCAGAACCCGACTGAACTCTCGCACAGTGTGGTCGGAATCACTGTCGCACAGATGTAGCAACGTCACAGATTACAGCCGATCAAAATGCACATAAACTTTCCCACATGCTAAAAATATAGTTCTGCGTTTTAAACTAGCAAGACCCAGTCAGCCGCCACGCTGCCGCCAAGCCATACAAATACAGTATATAAAGTTACATACATGTATATTTTGTTTTAGAACAATACTTAACTGTATTTATAGTTTCATATACCTGTGGAGGAAATAGCGTAGCTTGCAGTCTCTATTGGGAAAATTCACGCAAGCTATCTACATACTCCGCTGGTAACATTCAAGTGAATGGCGGCAAGAAATAGATCCCTTCTTCTCTTTTACACTCGCCCACGTTCTCTCTCTGTAGCCACCCACTTCTTCCTTGACTGTCATGCTATCTTTTTATGGTTTAATAAAAGTGTAAAAGTACATATTGTATGTGGAACCTCAAAAGCCCATACAAGCTCGCCGTTTAACGCCGCAGGGCATCCGTAGACCACATCACTCAATGTGCGGGTGTGACTCGCCAACTGTCATTTTTTTTGCAATGGTCCAGTCCAGGCGGCACGGTGCGACTGGTTAGCGCGTCAGCCTCACAGTTCCGAGGAGCGGGGTTCAATCCCCGGCCCCGCCTGTGTGGAGTTTGCATGTTCTCCCCGTACTTGCGTGGGTTTTCTCCGGGAACTCCGGTTTCCTCCCACATCCCAAAAACATACATTAATTGGAGACTCTAAATTGCCCGTAGGTGTGACTGTGAGTGTGAATGGTTGTTTGTTTGTATGTGCCCTGCGATTGCCTGGCAACCAGTTCAGGGTGTACCCGGCCTCCTGCCCGATGACAGCTGGGATAGGCTCCAGCACGCCCGCGACCCTTGTGAGGAGAAGCGGTTCAGAAAATGGATGGATGGATGGTCTAGTCCAAGTCGGGTTCGGCCACTTTGCACGGGGTGCGGCGGGCCCAAGCTAAAGCACTAAAAAGTACTTTCTGAGTCTTATATCAATCTCTGAACCTCGCTTTCTATTCTAGGGTGTTTTAGCGGGTAGTGAAGCCTGTTTTTATGGGCGAATCGTTAGTTGGCCCAGTCTTACACTGATGACTCAGGAGACGTGCAGTCATGCGTGCATTCTTAAATGTCAAAATTGGAACTAACCTTTGGTTTTGACCAATATTGATCTGAAAAAAATTCTGCACTTAACTTGATCGAGTTAGCCCGCTCTCTGTGGCTCATTTGAGTGTATTTTGTCTCCTGAAGGCGTTCATGGACCTGACGAGGCAGATCTTCGAGCTGGTGCGCGGCGGCGACATCAAAATCCAGGACGGCTGGGAGGGCGTCAAGAGTGGACTGGTCCCGAACACCGTGCACTCCTCGGAGGAGGTCACCAAGGCGGGTCGCCAGTGCCTCTGCTGAGCTCATTTCTTTTGGACTCCATCTGTTGGAGATGGGCCCTCACTTCGTCTATGACTACACTGCGGGCCCCGCTCTTTCTTAAACTATTTCCAAGTTGCAGTAACACGCTTTACTTGTCATGTGTTGACTACTTGCTCGGTGCAAATCACACTTTGGTCTCTCGATTAAAAGCACAAGAAGCCCCCTCGTGTCGTTCAACATGGTAGCTTTGCTGCTTTTTTGACATGCGCACTTACACTTAAACACAATTTGTAATGACTATTGACACTCATGTGGATACACAACTCAACAGAAATTAGACAGCCTCTTCACCTCAATGTGGACATACAAATACAAGAAATTTTATGTACAGTACATGTATATAGTCAGAAAGAGGCGACACTCTCACTTCACAACCCAACAATAAATAGTCCCAAGGAGTATTAGGGCCACAACTAAAAATCACAAAAATAAAAAGTAGGCAAATTCCTAACCAAAAAATAATTACCAGAAAAAAAGTCTTCACATTGACAGAAAAAAGACATAATTTTCAGAGAAATTTGTAAGATAATTCTTTTAAGAATAAAGTATTATGAAAAAGCTACTAAGTGAGAATAAAGTCATAAGCATACCAGAAAAGGTCGTAAATTCACAGAAAAAATGTCCGAGTTAGAAGGATTTTTTTTTTCCAGAATGATAATGATAATGTTACATGGATAAAGTTGAAGTAATGTGGGAAAGAAATTGCAATTAATACAAATTTATTAGTACGACAAAAATACCTTTATGACTAAAAAATAGCAACGTGACAAGAAAAAAAAGTCATGGTATTCCATCCATCCATCCATCCATTTTCTGAGCCGCTTCTCCTCACTAAGGTCGCGGGCGTGCTGGAGCCAATCCCAGCTAACATCGGGCAGGAGGCGGGGTACACCCTGAACTGCTTGCCAGCCAATAAAAAAAAAAGAAATTCTGAAGAAAAAAGACACTTTTTTTAACAAGAAATTGGTCATAGTTTTACAAAAACAGTCATGCTTTTACATACTTTCACTAAAACGTGAAATAAATTGCTATTAATAAAGTAGTAATTGTCCCATAAAAAAAATATTTCATGATGAAAAAAATAGTTTCATTACAGTCATGATATTAAGACAAAAGCAATTCCAAAGAAAAATATTTTTTTTTGAGAATAGGTCATAATTTTACAAAAAATAGTCATCACATGAAAAGTCGTCATTTTATGAGAAACATTTCTTAACATTACGAGACAAAAGAACATGTCATTTTACAAGAAAATGGCCATGATATTACAAGTAAAAAGTAACAATCTTAAAAGAATAAAGTTGTGATGTTACGGAAAAAAAAAAAATCATCATTTTAGAGAAACAAACAGTTAATTTTAAGAGAAAAAAAGACATAATTATATTATGAGGGGGGGGAAAGCAGATTTGACAAGAAATAGGTATTTCACCGAAATACATTTGTCATTTTACGAGGAGGAAGTCATAATTTCATGACATAAATCATTGTAATCAATGCGAGAATAAAGTGGTGGTGGTACGAGATCTTCCAATCATGAAAGAATCAAATTTCTAAATTTTTTAATACATTTTATTTAGTTAATTTTTCCCGACGAAAGAGAATTTTTTTTAAATTTTATAATAATTTTGTAAAATTATGAGAAAAAAGCCTTGTCTTTTCACAGGAAAAAAAATCACAATGTCACAACAATGAAGTTGTGACGTTATAAGAAAAAAAGTAATACAACATGAAAAAGACAAACAGAGTGGTATTGTGTGTTACAAAGCCCCATACATGACATGCGGAAAAAATAATATTTTGTGCACACAAAATACTAACTTGTGTGCACATATTAGTTTCTTTTTTTTCCCATGTCATGTCTGAGGCTCTGTAGTGTGCTGTTGAGGATCTTTTCAAGCCCCTCAATTGACTATTTTCCATGTGGCCCAAATACTCCTTAATAATCCCGAATACTCCTTAATACTCCTTTTTGGCTTCATAGGGACAGTCAAACATGCATCCACTTTGACTCAATGCTTTTAAATTTTAATTGCTGATGTGAGTCTCTTTTGAGTGCCTTTTGGAGGAAGGAAACCTGTGTCCATGTGTGTTTTATTATTCATGTACCTGTACAATGGATATAGAAGGTCTACACACCCCTGAAAAGCCTGATAGAACAGTTGAACTTTATTGAGGGTCAATAAGGGGCACCTTAAATGGAAGCAGCTGTGTTGCTGACTACTGTTGAACATGACTTTGAATTAATTCTGATCACAGTCACCTTAGGAGGGTGTGCACACTTGTGCAACTACATTGCATCACTTCTTTATTTTTACCACCCCTCTTGAAAATATTTCTTTTTTTTTTTGTAAAGGTTATTTTATATATATAGATATACATCACAATGACCTGGGATTTCAACAGGGGTGTGTAGACTTTTGATATCCACTGAAGGTAACAAATGTGTAACATGATTCATTTGAACGCTGGCTTTGTCTTATGGGGATTAATTAATAAACTAGCACGTGTGTCATCAGTAGAAAATAAACTGTGGAAATATCAGTGAGGCTTTGGTGGTGTCATTCAGGGCGTGTGACCAGTAGAGGGCGCACTCATTTAAAAAAAAGTCCCAAACATCAAGTGGTTTGCATTCAGATGTTGGCAGTTTTTTTTTTTTTTTTTTTGTCCTGTTCGGCTGTTAGGTCACGCAGAAGGGAAAATCTGTATCCCTTTTATGCCAGAACAGTTTCACTGTGTCACAGTGGAGTTTTTAAGCTTCCGCTGTGGTTTGTTTTAATATTGACATAAATTAACATCACATTATGTAGCCAATTTGTTTTAGGTGTTACTAGGACAAACAAGCCAAAGGCGACACTTCAATGTTGTAATCATGTCAACCAAACGTCACTTTTTTTAATTTGGCCTTTTAATTCACTGCCAGCCTTCCCAGTTAACATGGATACTGTATTTGACTTCTAAAGCCGTCAATGGCAGTGAATGTGTTAAACATCACAATTTTTGTTTCAAATAATAAGAAACATCCGGGCATTTTTCTACAAAAGAGTCAAGCTTTTGGTCACACTTTTCCTAATGATTTACTTTTGATTTGTGGGCAAGACAATTTGGGTAGAATTAACACATACAAAATGGCATGAAGTCCTTAATCCTTATCCAATGCTTACCAACTAGGTCTCATTTTATGGGTGTATCACTCCTCCATCCAATGATATCGTCGATTTCAAACCGTAGTTATGCGCCTTAGCATAGCATACACAGTCATCTGCAGTAATATTAGTGGCTTTTCGCAGAGGATAAAGAATATAAACTCGTGGGCATTGTTTTATTGTCTGTCAAGGTTTCTCCCCCGTTTGTGGTCAGAAAGGTGTTCCTTAAAGCGTTATTATAACAGTCACAAACAGGAGAGGAAAAATGTTCAAATTGGGCCTGCTTATTGTATGTGGATTCTGATTAACATGAAAGACAATGCTGGAGTTCATTCATTTATTTTATTAAAAAAAAGAAGTACAGCCTGGTTTATTTATACATGACAGCTATATGTACACATTATAAAACAAAAGACAAAAAAAATAGAACATCGCTATTGATATCAAAGCTTCGATAAAGAGGGATTGTTTTAAAAGGCACGAGGGCTGGATGTAATGTTATGATAAGCGGGCTCATACACCTTATTATATGATTTACAATTTTTTTTCTTTAAAAAAATTCCCAACCAGCCTTGGTGCTTTCCCGCCCAAGAGATGATGATTCTTTTGAGGCACTGCTGATTGATTCACATCGAACAAAAACATAAAACATTTTTGTCCTCCACATTAATTCAGCAGCATCAAGTTTACTCATGGTGGATGGGTTGGGATTCTAATTTACAGCATTTTACAAATACACTTTTACACAAATACTGTACAATATACAGTAAAGCACATAAATTATACATTGGGGACACTTTCAAAATGGCATGACATTTATAGATTAACTCTTAGGGGTCATTCTTTGTTTCAGAAGGTGATCAGAAGTAGTTCATTTTGGTCAGAAAGGACGATTACCTCATTTGCAAAACAGAACAAAACATCAACAACAACAAAAAATGTCGCTAAAATCTGTACATGCTAAAATACATCACTGTCTAAAACAGCAGGGATGGGCAAACTTGTTACTATCAGGGTCCGTTTTACTTATGAAGGCCTACCTTCATGATGTATGATGCAACGATCACATAAAATGTTGAAATTTACCAGTAGAAAATTGCAATTTTATGGAAAAAAAATGTGTTATGAAGGGGAAAAACCCCCTCAATTTTATGAGAACAGTCCACAATATTTACCAGCATTTTTTACCATAATAGCAGAAACGATTGAACACAGAAAAAAGTTAGCATCAGAAAAAGTAAAATTCTGAGTGAGTCATATTTTAAATATGAGATAAGTCATAATTACATCAGGAATAAAGTCATAGCATCACAAGAATAAATTCCTAGCAGGAAAAAAAATCTTAATTTTACAAGCATGAAGTCATATCAGAATGTCTTAAGTAATATTACCAGTTATAATAACACAAAAAAACGTGAGAAAAAAGTCAGTTTTACAAGAATTATTGTATAAAAAGTTACATTAAAAAAATTCAACAATAAGTCGTAATCTTATAATAACTACATATTATTTTATAATCAAGGTGTAAAGGTACCCCAATAAGTACTAATCTGATGAGAATCGAATCAAGTACAAAAATAACAATGATGTAATATTACAAGAAAAAGATGCAATTTTAGGACAAAATAAGTCTTAATATTACAAGATTGTTTTAATTTAATGAGACTAAAGTTGTAACATGAGTAAATGTAGTTACACCAAAAAAAATATAACTCTGTTCCTCTCCAAGTATTATTTTCCCCGAGTAATATTACCAGTATTAGAGAAAATGACCCCCTACAAAAAAAATAAAATAAAAATAAAAATCTGCACATAAAATGACATTATTCTTGCAACTGTGTGACTTTATTTTCCTCATACAATTAAAACTTTTCTCCGGCAATATTACGAATTGACTCCTAACATTCTAACTTGCTCGTAAAAGTACTTTCTCTTTCCCAATATTACAACTTGTGCTTGCTGTTACATATTTGAGTCCATTTTGTGGATTTCTAAATGGTTTACTAATGCATGGCAGGCCCACCCCTAGTGTAAAAAACACATCGCTATCAAGTGATTGAGAAAGAATGAATTTCAAGCCAATCATCGCAAACACCGATAATGTACACATTTAAATAAGGACAGCTCTACTGCAGAGATAGGAGACCTCATCTTAACAGACAACGCTGCCAAGTTTCAATTGAAACTAAAACGTGGATGACAACAAAACGTCTCCCACGCTAACAAGTCAAGAAGTGCTATCTTTAGAAATGGCAGCCTGCACACATCGACGATTAGTCAATGAGCTCACCGAGTGCCCCTCTCACCTGCATGTACTTCATTTAGTGTGGAGGAACGATGCGTTTTGTAGAAAAAAATAAAATAAATGTAACAACCGCAGTGGAACCTCCCAAGTCTATTGACCGAGACTTCAGGTAAGGTTTTGGTTTTTCTTTGGCTTTTGGGGACACAAAAGCCACCACAGAAGGGTACCAATGATGGCAAAGAGGGAAAACGTTGATTACCACAATTCATGAAATATCAATTACATCTATAATTCATTGTACTGTTCTTAATACAGCAATACCAATAAAATTCCCATTCCCTCACATTACGTGTCTCGTCAGGCATCTTAGTGTAAATTGGACTTTTTTTTTTTTTTTTTGAATCATTTTTTTTTTACACTTGAGCACTCATGAGCCCAGAACAAATAAATGTGCGTGCCATTAGAAAGTATTAACCAGAAATGAACCAACATCACAACTTCGGAGGCTCCACTGAAACTTGAAAGTCAACTTTATGTCACAACTTCAACGAGAAGTTCAAGTTTTGTTGTGGATACTCGATTTGACGTTAGAACAATTTCAAAGGCAACCGGCGTCAGAACTTCAGCGGTTCCACTGGACACTGAAAGTCAATGCAAAGTTCAGATTTTGTTGTTGGTAACAATTAGAACTTGAAAGTCATCCAGCGTCACAACTTTGGAAGTTCCACCGTACACTGAAAGCGAGGACAATTGAAAGTGACATTTTTGTTGTCGGTAACAACTGATTTGATGTTAGAACGTAAAACAAAGTCAACCGAAGTCACAACTTCAGAGGGTCCACTGTACACTGTCAACGAGAAGTTGAAGTTTGGTTGTAACGAGTGTTAGTGTTGACAAGCGTGTGAGGGTAAGAGGTTTGTTATGGGAAAATTCAACAATTCAAAAGTTAATAAGAGCAACTTGTGGGGTGTCGTGTAGGTGACATCAACATGGATAGTGCCATTATTGACCTTCCAGCATTTGAGTCCATGACAGAGACGTGAAGCCCGTTTAGCTTCGGCACTACCCTGTTTACAAACACACACGCATAAACGCACACATAAACAGCAGACACAAAGCAACAGGCTGGTGCAATCAATCAAGTGGACGCAGACAGGAAGTTGATGTTTCCCCGCGCAGCGTCACAAGCTCTCGTCGACATCCCCACTAACGGAGACGAGGAAGGAGGGGGATCACGTAAGATCACAAAAAGAGCCATGTGACGACTGCTCGCGTGGCGAGGGCGGGCTACGTTGCTAACTACACGCACAGACTACAACAAAAAAAGAGAAGATGCGCCACAGTGTCCCAAGCATCAAGTTATTACCAGCCTACGTGTCAGAAGAGGTAAAAGATGTGTGGCCTCATCTCCCTTTCGAGCAGCGTTGCAAAGTCGGCGTGCTCCCACCAAACCGCCTCACCCACTCTCCCCCTGTCTCCGGGACCACGTGAGCGGCTATCAGGGGCTGCTAGCCCCCTCCACATCACTGTCGTCGGGGGCGCCCTTGTAAATCGGCCTCTTGGACTGCAGCGCCGGTGCGTACTTGCGCGGGGATGAGCGGTTAGCGCTGCTGTTCGTAATGCCGTAGAAGAAGTAGATGGCGAAACCTGCGGGAGACATTACGAGATATGAGGCCTGTATGTTGTCACTTCACAAGATAGTGAACAATTTTTCAAAAAAAGAGGGTTGCCACTCGCACGTGCGCTCGACTGCACGGATGTCAAACTGGTGGCCCGGGGGCCAGATCCGGCCCGCCACATCATTTCTGTGGCCCGCGAAAGCAAATCCAAATTGCTCATTGTGTTCTGGTGTAATACCATTGAGATATTTGAAAGCATTTTTTTGTTACCAATCCCCCTTTGAAAATAAATGTAATAAATGTAATTTTATAGGCTTCTGATTTCAAAACTGGCTGTTCATCAATGTGTTATGTATACTGTATGTAATTACAGTATACTTTCATTTATATGGGTTCACAGTTGTAGCGGCCCTCCGAGGGAAGTCATAAATACGATGTGGCCCGTGACAAAAAGGAGTTGGACACCCCTGGTCTACTGTCAAACTCATGTTGTGCATTTAAAACTACATACTGTAGGTTTTCAGAAGATAAGTCCGCTAGCTTAATGCTAACACATAATGGTAAAAGGCCAGAAACAGGCTAACAAATAGCCTCAGTGTTGCAGTATACTACTACTACTTTTACGAGTCTTTCTACAGTGTGGCTGAGAGAGAGTAAGACAAGGTGGAAGGTCTTCAAACATACCAATGACCATCCAGACGGTGAAGCGATACCACGTGCTGTTGTCCAGCTGCATCATGAGGTAGATGTTGACGAAGACGCTGAACAGAGGCAACCAGGGAAGCAGTGGAACCTAAAAAGGAGACCAAAGTAATAGTTACATTGTTATAAAGTGCCGCAATGCGGAATTCATCACAAAGCTTCTGGAGAAACTACACTACTCACAAGAAGTTAGGCATATTCAACTTATGGGTAAAATTTCAGAATGAACCTAAAATGCACTATTCTTGATAGAGACTGAGCCCTGTCGCAAATAGCTAAAACTACAGTGGTGCCTTAAGATACAAGTTTAATTTGTTCTCTGACCATGCTTATGACTCATAAATACATACATATATGTATATATATATAAAGCCGACATATTTAAATAGAATTAAACAAAAACAAAAAAAATAATTAAACCCGTTTTTGTCAAATCGCATCAATTCAATGGACATTGTGCTCCTTCTTCTGTTGTGCCCGCCTCGGTCACATGGGAGCAGTATAAGACAAGACATATACCTCCTGTGTTGTTATGGATCATATATTGCAGCACGCCGTGTCCTTCCTACCAATCAATCAGGTCATCAGTATGGCACTAATATAAATTGTTCTACGCAAAGGATTAAATATATATGAATGTGAGTACTCCTGTAATGTCAGTGCAAGTTGTTCCTGCATCCTTTGTTTTCAATATGTTGCTTCAAGGGTTAAAGCGCTGCACCATAGATGCTAATTACCGTTATCATTAAGCTAGTGAACTGAAAGGCTAAGCTATAGCTGTTTTAAATATACAAAGTGTAGTTCGTTTAAACTTCCACTGGGAGTGGCATGAAACAGCTTTTTTGAAATATTGTTCACTATTTGCCAAAGTGCTGCTATTGTAAAGTGAGTTGAGTAGAGGTCACTGCCACCATACAGCGCTCGTATCTCAAGGCACCACTGTATTGTTTTGTATACACTTAACTGCCATACTGAGATTGCTTTTAAATCCACTGTTGTGGACAGAAAGTTTCATGACCTAGAAAAACTGTTTTGGAAAATACCCACATATGATGTGGACATGGACCTGACACTTTGTTGCAGTGACAGAATTGTGCATGTTGCTCACTGAGGTGTACGACAAAACAAAAGGGAGGAGTGTTTTGTGAGACGAGCGGCTGTATTTTACCTTGAAGGTCAGAGCCTCCTTGCTCTCAGGCTGCCTGCAGATGACGATAAGGCAGCCGGCGCACAGCAGAGCCAAAATAATACAAGGTGCCACCACGACACCGTGGCCGGCCAGCAGCTCCGGCAAAGAGTTGGCAAGGATGATGCACAGGATGGTGATAAGGACGGCTGTGCGCACGTACACACAGAGCAGCACAGTTAAGATAATAAATGTCTTGTCATTCTTGTGTCATCTTGCTCACTGTACTGTACTTACAGATGATGGCGGTGGTCACATAGACGATTTTCCCTGAGGTGTGTGTGGGGGTCTTTGCGCTGGGGAAGAAGAGGAGCTTGTAGGTGAAAGCCTCACTGAGGGGCTTCGCCTCGTTCTCTGTGTACTCGTCGCCGCTGTCCCCGCTGCTCACGGCCACCTTCTCTCCTTCCACTAGCTCCACCAGCTTCTCCGTCTGGCTGGATGAGGGCAACGTGCCTGGCTGGTATCTTTTGACATTAAGGAAGAGGATTTATTTAGGGAAGGGGTGGGCAAATGTGGCCCACTCCGTTCTATAATACAGCCCACTGAGTATTTCAATGATCAAAAATCCTCTTTTTTTTTTGGATTCATTTAGCAATTTTGCCCTATATATTTAGTTAATTCAAATATATTTATTTTTTGTATTAATTTATCTTATTAAATTATTTGTTGATTGATTTATTGTAAAAAATAAAAAAAATATTATAAAGTAAAATAAAGAATTGCACATACACATTTACATTCATGGTATAAAAATATTTGGTTTGTAAATTATAATTAGTAATATTAATTCAATCGTGAAGACATTTCAGAATAGCACAATTATTAAACAAAACCAAAATGATGAGATGGTCCCTATAAAGTCATGTCATTTTCGTCAAAATTGCCAATATTTCACAGATTTTGCCAGTATTTGTAAACTTATGAGCACATTTGTTATTGATTTATTGTAAATGACATAAGTCTGCTATTTTAAGGCTAACACATGATGGGGAAATAACAGACTAGCTAATGAAACTAGCATCAAAATTGAACGCGATTAAACCTTTAAACAACATATATTGAACACAAAACAGCTGCAACAGATGTAGACAAAGCCTACAACAATACTCAAAAGATATCTTTATCCTCGGCAAAAAAATTACTAATATTGCTGTTGCTTAGTTGTGACGGTATTCTTCTCTGTTTCATCACCAAATCTACGTGTAGTATGACTATAATTGTACTTAATACTACTGGCCGAGGCGCACACAACAGAAGTAAATGGTAAATGGACTGCACTTATATAGCGCTTTATCTACACCATCACAGTGCCCAAAGCACTTTACAAAGCCTCACGTTCAGCCATTTACGCACAGTCATACACCAATAGGTGGCTGCTGCCATGCAAGGCGCTGCCAGGTACAGAAGGATCAAGACCATGAATTAAAGCATGAAATCATGATGGACAAATAGTTTTAATTCTTTACATTGTACTTAATTTTATTATTACTCTATGTTTTTATCGAGTATGAGGTTTTTACCTGAGGATGAGGACACAGATGGCTACCAGCGAATAAGCCAACAGGGTTCCGATGGACATGAGGTCGACCAGAGCTCCGAGGTCAAACAGGAAGGCCATCAGAGCTGCGGAGGAAGAGAGATTTTTAGAGGAGATCTCAACTTGAACCATGAAAATTAAAAGAGCTTTTGCTGTCAGTGGTCATTGTGAGGCAGTTTACCTGCGACAATGCCAGAAGCAATGGTGGCCAGCAGAGGCGTCTTGGTGCGATTGTTCATCCTGGACAGCGCACGGAACAAGAGCCCGTCCTCCGCCATGGCGTAGATGACGCGGGGCATGGGGAACATGGAGCCGAGGAGGCTGGGAGAAGACGGCCAAACAGGTCGGCGTCATTCACATGCTATACAAACACGGCCGGCACGCGAGTTGTCGTCGTCCTCACCTGGTGGAGAGCGCGCAGAGCGAGCCCACGGCCACGATGTAGCGGGCTGGGGCCCAGCCCACGTGGGTGAACGCCTCGGGCAGAGGGCTCTGGGTGTTCAGCTGGTAGTAGGGCATCATCAGGGTGAGCGCGGCGGACACGCCAAAGTAGGCAAAGAAGCAGATGAGCAGGGAGGCCACAATGCCGACAGGGATGGAACGCATGGGATTCTTGGCCTCCTCGCCTACGGAAGATGAAACAAAAGAATGTTGAGAATGAGGCCTTAAAATTAAAACCAGCATATCTTTAGCCTAATAGCATAATTGCTTCAGTCATTTTTTTTTTTTTTTTTTACTTTTTCATAGAAAAAGCTACACAAATAATTCTTTTTTTTTTTTTAGCCAGGACATTGGTATTTTCTATTAATATTGTGACAGTAAGTTAAAAATGACTCAGGCAGTTGTGCTATTTGGCACTTTTTCTCAGTGATGAATGGCTATAAAACCAACATTCCGCAAACACGAAACTCAACGTTGTTTTGGTTCACGCCCTTCAACCCTTGATTGGGTTGAGTGCAATATAACAGCCATATAAATTTTTTTGTGTCGTTTATTTTTCATTTATTTATTTTATAAATACATTTACTTCAGGTAATTTTCAAATGTATATATATTTTTCAGTTTACAATGTTTTTATTTAAAGTTTACAATGTTATTTTTCATCTCTGTTTTTTTTTTATTACCAACAGATGTTTTATTTTTAATTTTGTAACAGCTGTTTGAATAATTATGTTTTTTGCTTTTATTTGTTTTAATTTATTTTAAAGCTTTATTCATTAATTTGCAGGCTGACATGTTGGCATTGTTTATTTTTGTATTATACAATTTTATTGATCGGCTGAATTTATTATTTTATTTCCCATTTAGCTTTATTTTTTATTTATTTGTTACAGGTATTTGTTCTGGGTTTATTCAGCATTTTATGTTGCATCAATCTATCCATCCATTTTCTGAGCCACTTTTCCTCACTAGGGTCGCGGGCGTGCTGGAGCCTATTCTAGCTAACATCGTGCAGGAGGCGGGGTACACCCTGAACCGGTTGCCAGCCAATCGCAGGGCACATAGAAACAAACAACCATTCACACTCACATTCACACCTACGGGCAATTTAGAGTCGTCAATTAACCTACCATGCATGTTTTTGGGATGGAGTGCCCGGAGAAAACCCACGCAGGCACGAGGAGAACATGCAAACGCCACACAGGCGGGGCCGTGGATTGAACCCCGGTCCTCAGAACTGTGAGGCAGACGCTCTAACCAGTCGTACACCGTGCTGCTTTATGTTGCGTATTTGTCTTTTTTTTAAACTATCTTTACTTTTTTCAACATATAGTACATTTAGTTAACAACTTCTTCTTTCTTTCTTCTTCTTCTTTTGTTCTTTGTTTTTTTTCTTTACTGCGCTTAAAATGCATTAATCTGAAAACCTGGTTTAAGTGCTGTTGTGTTGCTGTTTTGGTTAGTAACAGGGGTTAAATGGGCTCAGCAGTTACAGCGTGCAGTTTAGTACTCGTTCCTTAGGGTTGGTGGAAAACGGTGGCGTTTAAGTGAATGAAACACACGTACTTGTGGTGGCGATGCAGTCAAAGCCCACAAAGGCGTAGAAGCAGGTGGCCGCACCAGACAGGACGCCGGCAAGGCCAAACGGAGCAAAACCGCCTGTCCCAAATGCTTTCTCAACACTAAAGGACATAGAGAAAAGCACAGTTGGGTTCACAATCAAAGGCTAGAAACAAGACAATTTAAGACCGTAAACTACTGACTTGCTGCTGTTGCTGTGGTTCAGGAAACTGGTGTAGTTGTCCAGCGTGAGGTTCCAGTTGGCCGTGTCGCCCTTCACGAAACCCGAGATGATAACGAAGCCCAGGACCACCAAATTGATGCCGGTGAAGATCTTGTTGACCAGCGCCGACTCGCTCACGCCGAAGGCCAAGAGTCCTGAGGGCACAGAGCAGACGAGGCCGTTCACACCTCAGCTCCAATACATCATTTGCGGTGAGTTGGCCGAAATGTGCGAATGTCATCAAACCACCAACATTCTTTCATGTTTTCTCCAATCTGCTCCTGCATGACATCCCACACTAGGTGCAATACAGTAGTACAGTGTCTTGACTGCTAGATGAATTCAACAACCAAACTACAACAGCAAACCTCTGCCAAGGCCAAACTGTTAAATGTGGGTGGGTTGTAATGATTCATTACAATGTATTTCACATAAAAGTTAAATAGAATTGTACATCAAACAGTTCCTAAATATTAAATGCAAATGTGTTGAACATTAAAATGAAATACAACTGAACTGTACTGAGGCAGCGATTTTTTTCACGTACCACTACAGAACCCACGTACCCTTTGAGAATCACTGGTTCAAACCACAATTATACCACAAACTAAAACAAAACAGTTTTGTTCCAAACTCATCTTACATTAAAAAGTGTCAATAGGTGAATTTGTGAATGGTCAATAATAAAACACTTCTGGGACATACATATAAAACAATCCAATAAAAAACAAATAAACAGTAAGTCCGACAGTAACTGAGTGTGCTTTCCCATGCTGCATGACAACATATTTTCATGCTAGTTTGCTAGTTCGCTGCACGTCGTTTGTAGCGTTGTCGTGAACCGAGGACCCCTTATAGCAGTGATTCCCAACCAGGGTGCCCGCAAGAGATCATCAGGGGTTTCATTAGAAATTATTCCATTTCATTTAATCTGTCTGAAAGTTGTAATTTATTTATATCAATATATCTTTGTTCATTTATCTATGCCAGCGATGTATAGTGACAGGCAGAAGAATTAAATGCTCTTCCATTAGATGGCATAAGATACAAAAAAATTTTTTTTGTTATTCATATAACAGAATAGGTCATGGCTTCCTGCAAATGTCAGCTTTGTTTTTAATTAAACAGGCCCAGATTTTACACAGTGTAATTTGTGAGTAAATTGACACAAGATCATCAATTTAGTGTTAATACGCTTAGAAACATTTTTGGTGGTATGCCATGAGATTTTTCTATGTAAAAGGGGTTCCGTGGCTCAACAAATTGGGAAACACTGCCGTTCAGGATAAAAACTAAAGACATTTTTAACTGCTGTTATTTATATTTGCACTGTACACTGTAAACATGCCACTTAAATCCTTTTTTAAGAGTAGATTTTTATACATTTGTACAATCTTCATTTAAGGAGCTGATAATGGTGTAGTTTGGGAGTGTTGCTCAAATACATTTTGCTGATGAATGTTGGTTTTGTTGAACAATGTTAGTGGAGATAAAGGATTTTTATCTTTCTTTCTTTCAGATGCGATATAATCAAGTTTATTCAGTGCAGCTTTTGGGAGTGGAGCAAGTGTGTGTGTGTGCGAGGCAGGCAAGCGATGTGAAAGAAAGTCGATTTTAAACAATGTTGCATTGTAAAACAAGATCTAAAAAAAGGACGGAACGTTGTTGATATTAGTTCACACTGATTATCCAGGACGTAAAATACTGTCGCAATGCAGCAAGTCATTTGTATAGCCGTTAATCACAAAGGAGTCTCAAAGGGCTTCACAGGCCCACAGTTGGCAATGATTGACAGTCTGACCAACTGACGGCCATCAAAAGATATCACTCCAAGTGTGATCCATGGCCTAGATCATTTAGTTTTTCCACCCAGGACTGACTCACCGGTGAGCAGGAGCACCAGAATGAGGGCAAACAGGTCAGGGTACTCTGCCAACACTTTGCCAGGCACCTTCATTGTCATGGAGGCTTTGAAGAAGACCGAGATCTTCTGCTCCACGAGGTTGTCGAAAGTGGAGCTCCATGCACGAGCCACACTTGCAGTGCCTGCAACAAAATGGAGTAGGGGAGAAAAAGTCAGTAGGGTGGACAAAAATTGCATTACAGTAAACCATACAGCCATATAGCTGAGCCATCAACAATGACCCGCAATATAACGGGGTAAACACAGTACATAGATAAGGTTGAAGGACCTTTTGTCGAAGACTCACCAATCACGTACGAAAGAATGAGGTTCCAGCCCGTGATGAAGGCCCAGATCTCTCCCACCGTCACGTAGCTGTAGAGGTACGCAGAGCCCGTCTTGGGCACGCGGGCTCCGAATTCGGCATAGCAAAGGCCCGCCAACATGGAGGACAGCGCGGCTATGAGGAAGCAGAGGACGATGGCGGGTCCAGCTTTCTCGCGGGCCACCTCGCCGGCGAGGACGTAGACACCGGCGCCCAGCGTGGAGCCCACCCCCAAAGCGATGAGGTCCAGGGTGGACAGGCAGCGGGCGAATCGCGTCTCCTCGCCGGAGAAGTCCAGCGTGCGGCGACGCAGCAGCTTGTTGCCGAATTGGGACAGCTTGCTAGCCATGTTTGCTGTGAAAACACGTGGGTGCTATGTGCCTTGATCCCTCTCGAGTGAGGGATGTGATTGACGTGAGGCGTGGAACCGAAGAAACTTTGCGCAGATGGCGAAGGTGAGGCCGTCGATGATTGGTCCGTCGGCGTGGGCGTGTTTGCTTGGGCGCACAGAACAGGATAAGGCAGGTCACAGTATTTTGCAGCCTGTGAAGAGGCAAGAAGAAAACAAAAGTTCACTATTCAGGAACTGCCAAATGTTCCCTGTGCTTAGCAACGGGCAGCACAGATTATTGCATCCTTTCCATTCCAGCTGAAAGCTGTTGCCGCGGCTACTTGCACTCGGCTTCTTGCACTTTATTAACAACATTCCGTCCCAAAAATGTTCTCACCCTCACCAGTAATTTGCCAAGTTTCCCACATAAATTACACACTGGTACCTTGACTTATAGTTGAGTGCTCAAACTTAATTACATTTTTTTTACAAGCTGTCACTTGCTAGATTTTGCGAGACAAAAGTTGACTTGGGAGCGAGGTTCAGCTACAGCAACGCTCGAGTGAAGTGAAATAAAAATAAAAATGAAGCAATTAAGGTTCTGTTATGCCCTCGCATGTGAGCAAAGAGAGCCACAGTTACCAATGCATTTTCAGCCATTTATTGAACGGGACAAACACGTCAAAAACACCAATACAAAATGAGAACAACACTCGCAAGGAGCAGCTGTCGGCCACACACTGAGTCTGAGCCTGAGTCTGGTTGAAATGGCCACTTGAACCTGAGTACAATGCACCTTGTATTTTTTTTTATTTTGAAAATTGGATGTAGAACTGGAGGGAAAAAATGACATAATATCCATCCATCCATCCATTTTCTGAGCCCCTTCTCCTCACTAGGGTCGCGGGCGTGCTGGAGCCTATCCCAGCTATCATTGGGCAGGAGGCCGGGTACACCCTGAACTGGTTGCCAGCCAATCACAGGGCACATAGAAACAAACAACCATTCGCACTCACAGTCATCCCTAAGGGCAATTTAGAGTCTCCAATTAATGCATGTTTTGGGGATGTGGGAGGAAACCGGAGTCCCCGGAGAAAACCCACGCAGGCACGGGGAGAACATGCAAACTCCACACAGTCGGGGCCGGGGATTGAACCCCGGTCCTCAGAACTGTGAGGGTGACGCTCTAACCAGTCGGGCACCGTGCCGCCAAAAAATGACATAATATATATAATATATATAATATATATATATTTATATAATATATATAGGCACGGTGGCCGATGACAGCTGGGATAGGCTCCAGCACGACCCTAGTGAGGAGAAGCGGCTCAGAAAATGGATGGATGGATGGATGGATGGATGGGTGTGTGTGTGTGTGTGTGTGTGTATATATATATATATATATATATATATATATATATATAGAGAGAGAGAGAGAGAGAGAGAGAGAGAGAGAGAGAGAGAGAGAGAGAGAGAGAGAGAGAGAGAGAGAGATCGAATAACTCGGCCAAGTCGACGTCAAAAATAGGTCGACCCAAAATTTCTGCCTCGAAAGTCCGCTGGGACCAAAAGAAAAAAACGTTCCGTCTGGAACCATGTTTGCTCTACCGGAACTGATATTTCATATGGACATTTATTGCAGACGGACGCAGTGTTGGGCCAATGAAAAACGACAAAGGAGCGTCTGTAAGTGATTTTTAAGATACTGTATTATGTACATATAACATGAGTGAGCTGAATGGTTGTGTTTTTTTTACCTAAAATGGTAATTGCTAGTGCGCAAATACTAATTGCAATTGCTAACCTTTTAGCATTTAGCTGTCTCAGATTACGTACTGTACACCAAATTTATACCATACAGTCAGTACCAACATATGCAGTTTAAGGAATTCGATTATTCCATCAATAATCAATAGGATAATCGATTGCTAAAAGATTTGATAGTGAGAGCTGTTATATGAGCTCATATTAGCATGTATAAATGTGATCATATTATTTTGGAATTTATTTGTTATGGAGGTGGAGGATTTTAGAGGCGTTTGAAGTGCTCATTCCATGTTTTTTAGAAAAATCCACAAAAGATGCCGGTCACTTGTCACGTTGATACCTAAAGGCAAATGTCAAACATGAATGTACAGTAATTATGCTTTACACAACAACTTTATTTCTTTACATTCTCTTTTACTGCAGTTTAAATTTCTTTATTGTGTTTTTGGGGTGTGAGAGGGTGAAAGGGACTAATGGCAACTCTTGTCGGCACAGCGAGACCTCCTGGCAGTACAGGTCAACCCGGTACTCGTCTTTAAATTCAATTATGCTTTGACAAATAAACCTAGTGTAGTACTTTTTGGTTAATAAAACAAAAAAAAGAAGGTAGGGGCCCTAAAATGGGAGAGTTTTGTTGTCTCAGTAGCTAGAGATACACATGGAAGAGATCTGGGAATGCCACAGGCTCTGCAGGGAACACATAGTTTAATATCTGCAAACTAATATCAACATCGGACAAAAAAACAGCAGCTGGTGGACGCAAAGTAGCGGCCCGGGAAGGTGGATAAATACACAAAGCGCGTATTAAAACATACCCTCACATAAACTCCCGGAACAGGTGATAGTATTGCAGGTGAGTATTGAATTTGGCCAACCAGGTCAGGTTTTTCTTGCTATTTACAAAAAAAATGTCCTTGGATTGTGTTCCTAGAATCAAGTGTCTCAGAAAAGTGTCAAGGACGACAAAAGGACGCCTGCATAAAAATAACCCCAAAACAGGCATGCCCAACAGAGCGGTTCATAACAACACGCGACCATGCCGGATGCTGCGTCCTTCGGTTTATCATACGGGGGCTCGCCCATCACCTGATGGGTCAACACAGCGTTGACGTGGACTGACGTGGGGGCCCGGCCCACTTATGTGTGCAATGAGCAGATGGCAAGTTAATGACCGCTCTGGTATTTTTCCAGCTGCGTTCCACATCACAAGCTCACAGCAGTATGTAATTTGAGGCCTTTGCGTATGCATCCAACCCCCCCACCCCCCCACGGTCGTGTAATTTAGGAGCGAATCTGTAAAGATGTCCTCTTGAGGCCCATTCATGAAAATTGACAGCACACTATTCACAAATACACCTATTGGCTATTTATTTAATTTTCTGGGGGGGTGGGGGGGGGGGGGGGGTGGAACCAATATCCAGCAATTTTGAAGTTTTTGTGCTCTTTCTGAAACACCAAAGCCCTGTCTAAATAAGAATATACAATAGTACAGTTTAGTGTCAAAGAAGTATGTCAAAATGATACACCTCAACTGAAAAGATCTTTGTATGTCGGCGAGGAGCTAAGTTTAGCCTGGGTTGTTAATGGAGGTTACAAGACAGGATAATGTAAGATGAGTTTGAAATAATATTGAACTGTTTTGGGATCATAGTTTGTGGCACATTTACAGTGTACAACATGCAGTAAGTATCCACATTTTACCTGGGACCGTTGTTTACTGCTCTTTTGGCTAGCAACCGAGTTCCAATGGGCGCCTCTATCTAAACTATCTAATGTTGCAGGTGTGAACAAGAGATTTTATCATCTTGGAAAATGTGTTACTACCCATTTTTGAAGACTTTTACTTGAGGGAGGGGGTATTTGTCTGAACTAGATGACGAACCCGGCAACTAATCAGAGCACTATTTGCAAAAATACGGCATAATATATTATAGCGTAAAGTCTGAAACTTTGTTTTTACAATTCAGGACAGATCAGCTCAAAAGTAGGTTGGCTGCCACTGCCATCGATCCTTTAAGTATTTGCTCAGGATTTAGTACATAGGAGTGCGGTTCTGAAAAAGGTTAGTAAGGTATGGTCGCTACACCTCCCCACTTAAGAGATTGTTACAGGTGTGGCCAATTTTTATTTTTATGGTAAGAGGATTAATGACAATAACTTTAACCACAATTAAAGGAGCGAGAATAATAAAAAGCCATAATAAATGATATCACCTTTATTTAATCATTGGTTACAGTGAAGTAGTGCAGTCCATTTTATCTGTTGTTTCAAAAATGTGCTCAATCATCAATTCGCATCACTTGCGCATATTTTATATGCAGCGTTTTTACAACGCTAACACTCATTTCTAATGCATTTCAGACTAGTCCATCTCACAATTAAAAAAAAAAACGTCACACCTTAGAATACAGATGACACTGAGTCAAGGATCACTTTGAGCCACAAAGGTAATGGTTATCAAAACAGTTTGAAAAGTTGTCGTAAAAGTAGTGTAGTATTCTGCAGATAAGATAGATCACTTGATCAGAACCAAGGGCCACGCTGGCTGGTACATCATCACAGCATGCGACTAAAACGGACCAATCACGAGAGATGATCTCTGCGGCGTTCGACACGCAGCAACAATTTTTGACGTGTGCGCGTCAGGCGGGCCATACGGGGCAATTCGTCGGTCACGTGATGCAATGCGGGCCTTGTCGGCTGCGTGACCGCGGGAGTATAAAAAGGCCGTTAGGTGTGGCTGAACTCCCTTGTTTGTGCTTTGAGCAATTTACTGTCAACTGTACTGTACTCGCTGGTCAATTGACCTGCTCTTCACTCACGCCAATAAATTCACTGGACCGTGTTCATTTATAAGACCCCACCTTATCTTCGCTCTCTGCTCACCATGCATACCACAACCCGCACTCTCCCTTCCAGCAGCTTTATTAACCTCTTCGTTCCCAAAGTCCACACTACTTTTGGTTGATCTTCAATTCAATTTACTGCCCAAAACAACTGGAGAACTCTGCAACTAGAATACAAATCAGCTCATTCATCCCAGTAGCTTTGTTTTAAAAAAGTTACAAATGGCTACTGTATATGATCACGGCACCTGTTTTTAACATTTTATTCACCATGTGCTATGATGCAATGTAATGTATTACTGAACTACAGTATATCACATTGTACAGTTTGTTGTCAATGCGCTTCGCTTTTAATATTGCTTTTTTTTACTCTGCTGTCGGCTGCCAGGTTGGCATTGCAAATAAGAATCTGTTCTCAATTTCCTAACCTGGTTAAACAAATAAAATAAATAAGCAAGTTTGTAAAAAGCCACAAAGGGATCACAAATCCGCCTCTTTTTCAGCATCATACCGGACACAAGTCATCACAAATGTTTCTATACAAAGGCAACAGTCTATTTAAAGTTTTAAAACAATATACCAGACTAATCAAAGAGCGCCCAGGCTCTTGCTTTCAAAGACGATATCCTGCCTAGCACGGTTACTGTCAAACAATGGAATCAAAGCACATAAGAACTACAAGATAATAAACACGAGAGACACACATACCAGGACAATAACCTGCCCATGCTAGATTATGATGCAAATCAACATAGGCAAGGGAAGGAAAATGTATTTATATAATGTATTTCATGCACAAGGTAATTCAATGTGCTTCACGTGATTAAAAGCATTTAAAGCGCTAAAAACAAAGTACAGAAATGTAGAAGCTAACAAATTCTAAAAATGTACAGTGCAAGAAATACTTTTTTTTTTAAACATGACAATGCTTTAAAAATGCCGAATTATAAGCATGAGAAAAAAAATAGTTTTTAATCTGGATTTAGACATTGACACTTGGCGCTGCCTTCACTTCTGTTGGCAATTTATTCCATTTGTGTGAAGCGTAACAGCTAAATACTGCTTCACCATGTTCGCTTTGAACTAGGGCAGCAACTGACCATTATTTTAATAATTGATTAATCTGTTAATTATTTTTTCGATTAATTAGATTTTTTAAATTTCCATCCCTTTATTCAAAAACAGGACATTTTTCATATTGACAGTGCAGAAAATGCACAAACGATGATTCAGTTACATGTTTAGCCCATATGTCAGAAAGTAGGCCAAAATGTCAATTGTTTTCCAAAGTAAAAGATGTTTGCAAATGTCTTATTTTGATGAAACACAAAGATAAAGTCTTCTTTATTATTCTAATAAATATATGTATTAATATTTACTGCTTTATTATTATAATGTAATTATTACTATTTACTAGTCAGGATTTGGACAATTTTAAGTTAAATAAGATCCATAAACAATGAATCAACTTTCAAAAATCGTTTGATTAATTTGATAATTGATTAGTTGTTGATTAATCGTCGCACCTCTAGTTTGGACTCTGCTCCAATATCTGACCTGAGTCTGTAGATCTCAGAGCCCTACAGGTTCACCTCTTTGTGAACAAGTGTGTGAGAAAATAGTCAAACAGTTTAAGGACACTGTTCCTCAACATACAATTGCAAGGATTTTAGGGATTTCATCATCTACAGTCCTTAATATCATCAAAAGGTTCAGAGAATCTGGAGAAATCCCTGCATGTAAGCGGCAAGGCCAAAACCAACGTTGAATGCCCGTGACCTTCGATCCCTCAGGCGGCACTGCATCAAAAACCGACATCAATGTGTAAAGGATATCACCACATGGGCTCAGGAATGCTTCAGAAAACCAATGTCAGTAAATACAGCTACACCCGTAAGTGCACATTCTGCACGTGTTACGACAGCGTGGCTTCGTAGTAAAAGAGTGAGGGTACTATACTGGCCTGCCTGCAGTCCAGACCTGTCTCTTATTGAAAATGTGTGGCGCATTATGAAGCGTAAAATACGACAACGGAGACTCCGGACTGTTGAACAGCTGAAGCTGTACATCAAACAAGAACCGGAATTCCACCTACAAAGCTTCAACAATTAGCGTCCTCAGTTCTCAAACGTTTATTGAATGTTGTTAAAAGAAAAGGTGATGTACCACAGTGGTAAACATGACCCTGTGCCATCTTTTTTGGAACGTGTTTCAGCAATCAAATTTTAAGTTAATGATTATTTGCTAAAAGCAATAACGTTTATCAGTTTGAACATTAAATATCTTGTCTTTGTAGTGTATTCATTAAATATAAATCAAATATGATTTGCAAATAATTGTATTCTGTTTTTATTTATGTTTAACACAACGTCCCAACTTCATTGGAATTGGGGTTGTAATTTGGTGCGGGCCTCGTGTAAAGCAGAGCAGGTTGCGCCGAGGTGTGGCTTTAGTAATGTGCCGCCTTGCCAACATTTACGACGCCGACACCTTCCGCCTTTTAGTGAGGAAAACGACGCGCAATACCCACAGCCGAGCGGTGTTTCCCTCATATTAATAATCTCAAGCATTAAGGAACCAAAACTCTCTTCCCCATAAATGACACCTCTTTACAATGTAGCAACAGCTGTTACTATGGACTCTAAGAGGATTAGCTGAAAAAGCAACAACAAACAACTTAACCTAATTATATAGCAGGAACGCACTTCCACAATCAACCTGCATTGTGTGCATGCGTCTTGTCATCAACCACAACATACGTACATGTTTCATTCACAAATCAGCAACTGGATTTCTACTTCGATGTACGTAATTCCGCTCCTTAATGAATTAACATTTGTATGTTCAACAATTCAAAATCCTAAAATGAGCTATCTAACTGCATGTCTCGGCTGCTCCATGTCAGTTCCTCAGCTCTCTCGCGTTTTTTTTTTTTTCCTCTTGAAGAGTTGTACTGGGGAGAGGTGAGGCAATGTGAACTCTGCAAAATATTTGCGGCTTTGAAGTACATACCTCAGGTGAAAAGTTTCCAACGTGGATAAATCACAAATTCCGCAATTTTCTAACGAATGACTTTGTGATTGCCTTCTGTGAGGGTTAATTTTTTGTTGACATACACAAAATAGGAAAATTATTCCCCTCATGTCGTCTGGTTCTTGACTTAAACACGCTAGTCGCTAAAAGGGTTCGCTAAATATGGCGACCAAATGGCTAAGTTGGATCCACTGACTGCTTTTGTAAACGAGCGCCGCTCTGTGCACAGAAAAGTGAAAGCAAAGCATGTCCGCTAGGATACGCTTTGAACTACGGTAGCCTTATAAAAAAAAAAAAATCTAAATTATTCGATAAAATCAATTCATTGCCTAACTCTAAGTTAGGCCTCGACTATAGCCATGTTCCATCTTGCGTACAAATTTGTTTTACTTGGTCGACACAGAACTTGAACTCAGTCATAAACCGAGGAACAACTTCATACATTTGTGATGCTTCCTCTATGTAGGGTTTCCCCGAACTTTGGGTTGTGACACAAAATGGGGTGCAGGCTAATTTTCAGAAGCGAGTAAAATTTTATTGCAAGTCAGGCCCATTTGTCGTGAATGAAAGTTCTTCAACCAGGGTGTCGTGGCGCACTAATGTGCCGTGAGAGATCCTCAGGAGAGCTGCAGCAAATGATCAAATTTGACTTAATTTCTTCATATAATTGGTTGATTACAAATATACCTTTGTTCATCTATCTATGCCAGCGATGTATGGTGATGGCAGAAGTTACAATGAACCTGTGTATCCACTTGCAACAGACTAAGTCATGGCTTCCTGTGAGTACATCAGCTTGGTGGTCAATTAAACAAACCGACATTTCACACTGAAGTCAATTTGTGAGACAAGCTCATTATTATTTCGGTATTTATACTTTTTGTGACATTTTTGTTTGGTGTTGTGCTGTGACATTTTTCTTTACTATAAAATGGGCTCAATAAAGGTCGGGAATCAGCGTTGTAGCCAATGACTGGGTGACGCCGTTTTTTTTTGGTACTACAGCATTGGTCTAATCCAAATGTAAGCACAAAAAGAACACCGTGTTCAGTAGCCCACAAGACATAAACAAACAATGAAAAGTGCTAAGGTGACCTTGCATAACCCTGGAAGGTGGATTAGTACATGGCCGGGTGTGCGCACACACACACAAACACCCATATGCTACTCCCAGCACACCCTTTGAGCCACAATGTATGTTTGTATGTGTAAGGGACACTATGCCTTATCATAAAGGCTCTCTCACTGTTTGCTTAAGGGCATGCTCGGCCTTGAACTTGCGTACGTGTGGACCGCTTGACCCCCAAGTTCGAACCGGGCGACCCTTTAATTCAACTGGTTGGACGCAAGTGCCGCTGCCAAAAAGGAGAAAAGAAAACAGTGCACTCGCCGGGAGATGGAATGTCACAAAAGCGAGAATTTGTTCATTTTTCCCCACGAGCAATGACCCAGAAAGAAAGAGTGGAAACAAAGTGTGAAAAAATAAAGTTACTTCTTTTGGCAAAAGTGTCAACGGAGGAGCCAATCATTGTTTAAAAATCCATGTATCTCCACTTTTTAACTATTTTCCCTGTTCACATGAGATTTTCAAAGTTTTTCTGCATGTACTGTGTAGCCAATGTACTGTGTAGCCAAACAACCAATGAAATTGGGTTTTCTAATGAAATATGTTTAAGGTGCATCTCCATAACCACAACTTCCCATACAAACTGCATCGACTCCTTTCCTTTTGAAGACGAGACGATGTGCCTTAGTTTGTTTTAATGAGCCAGTGAATGTACTGTTTTTAGTGGACAAAGCAAACCAAAATCAGATACTTAACTCTATAAATACCACCACAATGACCAACATTAAATGTAATTACGGAGCAGGCCTAATTATTGTTCATCAAAAATTCATCAAAAATGATGCACAGGCTTTATTCCTAAAAAGTATATCTGTATTTATTATTCTAAGCCATTGTCACAGTCTGCAGTTTGAACAGTATAAACACTGCACTTAAAATAGGAAAAGAAATAAATAACTGTCCTTTTCTCAAAGAGGAAGTAAAAGTAACAAAACTTCCACTTTAAATTCAGCCGCAATGCAATCTCATGTGCAAAATACTACACTACTCCAAGAGCTTAACTCGCCTCACAAACCATTAACTCTTGAGGCAAGTGTACGTCATCAACGAATAGTGAGTAAATGAGAAACGAAAATCAGAATGTCTGCTGGCTGATCATCAAAAATAATTTCCCCGACACCCAATGAGGTGTGGTGCGCATTCTTCTGTTGCAAAAAAAACAAACAAAAAAAAGTTGTACAACTTCACCTCGAATTACATCAATCATACGCGACAAGCCATACCACTATTTATTATGCAAGTATAGACATGCTTCATAGCCGACGAACATTAAAAAATGCAGTCAATCAACAAACTCAAGTCATTACAGCTTTAAACCACATATGACATTTGTTAGGGTTAGGGTCATAAAGCTTTGGACTGTGTGCTCAAAACACACTTTGTTCAAACCGCCCTCAGTGCATTCCAACACAATGAATCATCATGGCCACACAACTACCAAATGTGCCTTACTTTCCCACACAACTACCAAATGTGCCTTACTTTCCCGAAGTGTACGTTGTAACACAATTCAAAATCATATAACATACACAGTAAAACATTGACTGGCCGCGTCATAACTGTTGATTGGTAGATTTATTGGTTCCTACTTGGCTCCCAGTAATTCATCAGTTGGCTTTCACTTCAACGAAGGCAAGTCCCACACCCTTCATTTGACCACGTCGAGACACCTGACTGAATGGTGGCAATTGTTACTAACGATGAAACAGCCATTCTGATCTTCATCCATCCATCCATTCCCATTCTGATCTTCATCCATCCATCCATTCTCTGAGCCGCTTAACCTCACAAGGGTCGCGGGAGTGCTGGAGCCTATCCCAGCTATCAACGGGCAGGAGGCAGGGTACACCCTGAACTGGTTGCCAGCCAATCGCAGGGCACCATTCTGATCTTTTCTACTCAAATTGCCCAATAATTTGCTCGTTATAAGTCCGAATATCGTGGCTGATGCAACGCACGCGTGGTACCGACCGACTCTCCGACATGGCAATATTCACCGGAAGGATGAGTCACTTTTATGCCATGGAAATGCTTCCGAAAAACGAAGGAATGTCAAATTAAATTGTTCGAGTGTTTAAAGAAATGGGGGAAAAAAAGCTATACTTACGCTATTTAACAAGCCACTGGGCTAGTTTGAAGCGTCTGTCACCGACAGAATAAATAGCAGCTAGCTACGTGGCTCGCTCCGACGACTGTTGCCAATGTTGCTTTCACTGTTTACATAAAGCGTCGTAATTTTCGAAACTCATATACGGGAGTTGTAACAGAAAACGCCCCAAATTTTCTAACAAAAAGATAAGTTCAATATTCATGAACATGCAAAACCCCTGTTTGATTTTAAGTTTAGTACTCACGAACATGAAATGGTCGTGGTAACTGTCTGTTACGCCAATGGTGTTTCACAAAACTGCGCGATTTAGTACGTCAATCCTGTTAGAGAAGTGTGGAATCCTACAGTCGAGGGTGTCTGTTAAGGTGCATTTACTCCTAACTGTGTGTCGTACGAAAACAATGAATGAAAACACAACACTAAAATTACGCACACGAGCTGCGCTGTGCATTTAAACACACAAGAATGCATATATATATATATATATATATATATATATATATACATAAAACGCGTTTCTTGTATGTCCTTTTCAAAAGGCTTATCGCTCTATGACGTCAACCGTTTGCCCGCTCAAATTGGTAAATAAAGCAGCGAGGCGGAAAGAAAAATCTTGGAAAACGCTCGAAAACTTGCAAAAAAGTAAACAATGACATTTATTGCTGTATTTTAATTACCATTACAATGACGTTAGTCTATTTCAAATAATTAGAGCGCCAGTTATGGGAGAGAAACGCGAGGAGGAGGATTGCATCAGTCGACTCGGTTGACCACCATAATAAGTAGTGAGTTTACTAAATGTTTTTAATTTATTTTTTTTCAAAACAGAACATTTATTACATTGAACGCCGTTTACCTTGAAAGCGCAGAGGAGAAAAAGAAAAAAAAAACAGAAGATCACGCTTGCTTGCTGATGAAATATTTCGGTCGGCAGCTCCGTGCATGTGCTTTTGATGTACTTGTGGGGGTGTGTGTAAACAAAGTGACGTCACGAAGGGGGGGGGCGGCCCTTTCCATTCATTGAAGGAACACAGAAGTCAAAACGTATAAAAGAGACGTTACGATTCACGCTTTAAAAAAAGGCCAGAACTGAAACTTGAGTGATATGATTTACGATATTGCGAATTTAAAACAATATATAAAAAAGAGCTTTTTTAAAGTGTGTGTGCTTTATACCGTAGTAGCGATGCCCATATAAGGAAATGAGAAGCAAGCCCAGCTCCCTTCTTTCAAAGCTATCTTGAGTAGAGGCTGCAGTCACTTATTAATGCTACTGTTGTTAATTAGATGAACATAAAACAAAAAGCAAGCAAAGCGTTTTTTTTAATATAATGCATTCATCACTTTTTCAAAATATAGATTCAAAGGGGAACTTAACCCACCGTCAAACCTTTCATGTATTTTAAATGTGCATATCTTTATCAGCTGCTGTTAACTTAAAACTACAATGTAGGACTGCAATTAACGCTTACTTTAACAATAGATTAATCGGTTGATTTTTCCCTCCTAATAATCAATGAATCGGACAAAAAACATTTCCAATTCCTATTCCAATTAAATTTACAACTTATGCTTCTTTTCCTTTCGGCTTGTCCCATTAGGGGTCGCCACAGCGCGTCATCCTTTTCCACGAAGCCTATCTCCTGCATCCTCCTCTCGAACACCAACTGCCCTCATGTCTTCCCTCACGACATCCATCAACCTTCTCTTTGGTCTTCCTCTAGCTCTTGCCTGGCAGCTCCATCCTCATCATCCGTCTACCAATATACTCACTATTTCTCCTCTGGATCTGTCCAAACCATCAAAGTCTGCTCTCTCTAACTTTGTCTCCAAAACATCGAACATTGGCTGTCCCTCTGATGAGCTCAATTCTAATTTTATCCAACCTGGTCACTCCGAGAGAGAACCTCAACATCTTCATTTCCGCCACCTCCAGCTCTGCTTCCTGTTGTCTCTTCAGTGCCACTGTCTCTAATCTTTACATCATGGTTGGCCTCACCACTGTTTTATAAAGTTTGCCCTTCATCCTAGCAGAGACTCTTCGGTCACATAACACACATAACACCTTCCTCCACCCGTTCCAACCTGCTTGGACTCGTTTCTTCACTTCCTGACCACACTCACCATTGCTCTGGACTGTTGACCCCAAGTATTTAAAGTCCTCCACCCTTGCTATCTCTTCTCCCTGTAGCCTCACTCTTCCCCCACCACTGCTCTCATTCATGCACATATATTATGTCTTACTTCGGCGAATCTTCATTCCTCTGCTTTCCAGTGCATGCCTCCATCTTTCTAACTGTTCGCCCTGCTTTCACTGCAGATCACAATGTAATCTGTAAACATCATGGTCCATGGGGATTCCAGTCTAACCTCATCTATCAGCCTATCCATCACCACTGCAAACAGCAAGGGGCTCAGGGCTGATCCCTGATGCAGTCCCACCTCCACCTTAAATTCGTCTGTCACACCTACAGCACACCTCACCACTGTTCAGCTGTATCCCACTACTCTTTCCCATAACTTCCTCTATAGTTCCCACAGCTCTGCACATCACCCTTGTTCTTAAAAATGGGCACCAGCACACTTTTCCTCCATTACTCAGGCATCTTCTGGACAACAACAAGCTGGTCAAAAACTCCACAGCCACCTCTCCTAGATGCTTCCATACCTCCACAGGAATGTCATCTGGACCAACTGACTTTCCATTTTTCATCCTCTTTAATGCCTTTCTAACTTCCTCCTTACTAATCATTGCCACTTCCTGGTCCACCACACTTGCCTCTTCTTCTCTCCCTTCTCTCTCATTTTCCTCATTCATCAACTCCTCGAATGATTCTTTCCATCTATCTAGCACACGACTGGCACCAGTCAACATATTTCCATCTCCTTAATCACCCTAACCTGCTACACATCCTAGCCATCTCTATCCCTCTGCCTGGCCAACCTGTATAGATCCTTTTCTCCTTCTTTAGTGTCCAACCTGGCCTACATGTCATCATATGCCTCTTGTTTGGCCTTTGCCACCTCTACCTTTGCCCTATGTCGCATCTCAATGTATTCCTTTCGCCTCTCCTCAGTCCTCTCAGTGTCCCACTTCTTCTTAGCTAACCTTTTTCCTTGTATGATTTCCTGTACTGTGAGGTTCCACCAACAAGTCTCCTTCTCTCCTTTCCTGCCAGAAGATACACCAAGTACTCTCCTGCCTGCCTCTCTGATCACCTTGGCTGTAGTGGTCCAGTCTTCTGGAAGCTCCTCCTGTCCGCCGAGAGCCTGTCTCACATCTTCCCGAAAAGCTGCACAACACTCGTCCTGTCTCAGTTTCCACCACATGGTTCTCTGCTCTGCCTTTGTTTTCCTAATCTTCCTCCCCACCACCAGAGTCATTTTACACACCACCATCCTATGCTGTCTAGCCACACTCTCCCCTACCACAACCTTACAGTCGGTAACCTCCTTCAGATTACATCGTCTGCACAAGATGTAATCCACCTGCATGCTTCTACCTCCGCTCTTGTAGGTCACCCTATGTTCCTACCTCTTCTGGAAAAAAGTGTTCACTGCAGCCATTTGCATCCGTTTTGCGAAGTCTACCACCATCTGTCCCTCCAAGTTCCTTTCCTGGATGCCGTACTGACCCATCACTTCTTCATCACCCCTGTTTCTTTCACCAACATGTCCCTTACAATCTGCACCAATCACGACTTTCTCTCTGTCTGGGATGCTCAGAACTACTTCGTCTCGCTCCTTCCAGAATTTCTCTTTCACCTCTAGGTCAGATCCTACCTGTGGGGCATAGCCACTAATCACATTATACATAACACCCTCAATTTCAAGTTTCAGCCTCATCACTCGATCTGATACTCTTTTCACCTCCAAGACATTCTTAGCCAACTCTTCTTTTAAAATAACCCTGACTCCATTTCTCTTCCCATCTACACCATGGTAAAATAATTTAAACCCTGCCCCTAAACCTCTAGGCTTACCGCCTTGCCACCTGGTCTCCTGCACACACAATATATCAACCTTTCTCCTAATCATCATGTCAACCAACTCCCCGGATTTTCCTGTCATAGTCCCAACATTCAAAGTCCCCACATTCAGTTCTAGGCTCTGTGCTTTCCTCTTCTCTTTCTGCCGAAGAACCCGCTTTCCACCTCTTCGTCTTCGACCCACAGCAGCTGAATTTCCACCGGCGCCCCGCAGGTTGACGGCGCCGGTGGCGGACGTTGTTAACCCGAGCCACGACCGATCCGGTATGGAATTCTTTGGATGACCAATTAAATTTACAACACTTTATTAAAAAACACGACATTATTTCAAATTGACAGGACAGAAAATGAACAAACTAATTTTTTATGATTCAGTTCCTGGTTTGGTTTGGTCTGGTTTGGTAATATGTCAGAAAATGTTGATCGTTGTTTTCCGAAGTAAAAGCAGATGTTTCCACATGTCTTATATTGATCAAACACCAAGATAATCTGTCTGCTTTCATGGAGGACGACAGAAATCTGAGATTATTTACGGTTGAGAGGATGACATGATGAGGATTTGGACAATTTAAAGTTGAACATTGTCTCTAAACAGTTAAGCGTATCAAAATAATGTTTGTTTAATTTGATAATATATTAGTTGTTGACTAATTGCTTAATTCTTTCACTTCTACTACAAAGTCCAACTGCACACAGCTCTGTGACTGACACAGCTCAGTGCACCCGAACCATTGCAGCGATCCATTGGAAAAAAAAAAAAAAAAAACAGGCTTACTCAAATATATCTAACCTATTTTCATTCATTGTTGTCTAAAAAAAAAACATCCAGATTCTTAATCTTGAGGCGACAATTATGCCATAAATCTCCGCAGAGTGAGGGAGGCGGTGGAGTTTAGCATAATTTCTCAGACAGTGGAGTGTTCAAGAGCATTAATAGTTTTGTTCTCAAGCTATTTTTGACACTTTAATGATTAATAACGCGTTAAGATAACAGATGATGTGGGGGCAGACCCATTCAGCATCTGCAAAATCCATCGCTTCCTGCAATTTGTCAGATGACACAATTCAATGGCAATCATTTAATCCAAGAATTATGTATGGAATCTTTAAACATCTATTCTTCGAAACTGATAAGAGCAAACTCTCCCGGGTCTTGCAGGCGAGGTCACAACGTTGTCTGAAGATGTTCGTCAAAACTTCAAGATAGCAAGGCTCTTTGTGAATGCCTTGCTTGTTAGGGTTTGCAGTAGAATCCATGGTTTCGGTATTTTGAATTTAGGGGGGCGGAAGCTATGATAATGTTACTGCCATGCTTTTGAGTCAAAGAGCAAGGAGAGGAAAGGAAGATACTTTGATGACCGTGCATTCTTTTTCTGTTTCTCTCTCCATATTGAAGTAATAAATGTTCTTACAAGTGTTTGTCTTAATTGAGATACTTATTTCCTCATCGCACACCGACAAAGACAAAGTTCTACAACACTCCGGTTTCCTCCCACATTCCAAAAACATGCATGTTAGGTTCACTGACGACTCTAAATTCTCCATAGGTTTGAATGTGAGTGTAAATGATTTTTTGATTCTATAAGTGCCCTGCGATTGGCTAGCAACCAGTCGAGGGTGAAGCTTGTCTCTCACCCCCAAAGTCAGCTGGGATAGGCACCAGCTCGCTGGTGACCCTAATGAGGACAAGCACTATAATGGATCTTAATGACACCTTAAAAATTGACCCATTTGTCACACAATTGCAGAAATTCACATTTCCATTTGTTTGATCATTGAGGTCTAACCTAGCCTTGCATAAGTAAAACAGTATCAGTAAATGCTCGTGGAACAATTTGGATGTATTACTGTAGGACAAAATCCATAGACAGACATAAACATTCGTACACTGTCCAGCCTGGTATTTAACCATTTTTGCAAATGTAAATGACTGCTTCACAGTCCTGTAATCATCTGCAGTCAATTTATTAAAAGGGACATGTATTGTGGGTTAGCATGGTGGTCAAAATCAATTAAAGCTACAGTTTCACTTGTGAATGTTTGAACTGAAGGCAACAAGATGATTAGGCACAACTTGATGGCGCAATAAAAAGAGAAAGTGAGGCTAGTTGTGATAACGGTATGTGTGTGCATGAGCCAACGGTATGTGTGTGCATGAGTCACAAATGTGCACACCCACATGTTGAGAATATGAACTCATTTAATGGTGAAGCCTTTTTCCCCAACGCTGCTTTTTCCTTTTTTTGTTTTGGAGCGTCTACGAGACTAATTTACTGTCGTTGACTTTCAGGATAAGCTAAGTTGACATCCAAAAGATTCCTATATAGAAATGTTCTCGCTCCCTATACCGTCATTTGAGCAACTCCCCTTTTGTCCTTGCCCGGCCTCGCTGCTCTTTCGATTTATTTCCACTTCATCAAGCTAACCCCCCAATAGGTGTCTCTACAAACACGGACATCTTTGCAGAGCGCTGGAACCGCTAACCAAACACGACCTAATCTCTGGCTTGGACCGCTGTGGCCATCAGGCGTGTCCACTTTCATTTCTCAGGACAAGGCCAGCACATCAAAGCTGCTTTGTGTTGCAGGTCGCCGTCCTAATTGACCGGGAAGGTTGGCCCAGTATCATTACTGGGACTTTCAAGATAGAAGACGTTTTTAGGTAAATGCATCAAAGCACAAGATGAATAAGGAATAGAGAGGAACGTCTGATGTTGAATGCCGCAGAAGGGCAACAGCTTGGAGTTAAATCAACATTTTCAAAAAGTCAAAAGAAAACTGAGAGAGCAGCCATCATCGTCTGTGGGTCTAATATTTTTCTATTTATACGTAATTTACTTTACTCATACATCATACTGCATATTTGATTTCTCCCATTGTAAACAATATTACATGTGCACTCACTCAGTTGCCAGCCAGTGCTGTTTTTCATTGCGTACGGAGCCACGACACTCGAAAAGTGGACCTTTTGGTTCTACTTGGATAGTAAGTGGTTTTCCTTTTGCACTCGGGTAGATTTTTATTCTTCTCAAACTCTCCAACGACAAGTGCAAGCCTGTATGTAGGACCGCTCCAAGCTGGGGTTCCGTGCGGCCCGCAACCTTTCTGTGTCGTTCCATGCTATCGGTCTTATCGATCGCCTGCTGCTAACACTGACTCTCGTGTGCACTGAATGCCGAGTTTTCCTAACAGCACAGGAAATTCCACTGAATAGAACACTGAATTTGCTCACAGAACCTCATGGGCTACGGAATCTGAGGTTACGCTCCACGCACGCAGCACTTCCGCATTCAGTGTTCAGCGGCATGTGAACTTCCTGTCTTGTGCGACGGACATTGGCAGAGTGAAACTCATCAAACTTCACTCGCTGTCTGTTGAAATTACCGAAGGTTACTGTGAATGACGTACGAAGAATTGTCACAGTGCCGAGACTAACGTGAGAGAAAGAAAAATCCTCCTTAATGCACGCCACGTAACGATGATCAGTCGCTTGTTTGTTCGGTTATGAATGTCGATTTAAAAAGAAGCAGTGGGAAAAGTCACATCTGGCCTTCTCTGTTCCTTATTCAGGCCCACAAAGCATTGACAGTTTTCATTTCTTGTTTAAAAAAAAAAACATTTATCTCATTAAACAATTTGTTCATTGATTGAAATAATAAAATACAATAATTAGTAAATTAATAATTTTACATATACTGTTCATAAATGTGTTGAATATGCTTACTTATTATAAATAATAATTAAGAATATAAATAAATTAAGTATTTTATGATTTTTGTTTTAGTGTTTATCCTTAAAAACTGTTTTACATGCACGTTTTTATTTATTTAAATACTTTAATAATTGGTAAATCTATTTTAAATAATCAAATACATATACATAAATAAATATGCAATTGGTTAATTATAATTAATGATTGTAAATAATAAAATTAAATAAAAAATAAATTACATATATTATAAACAAATTTTATCATAAAAAATATTTTACAGAAACATTTTAAACTCATCTCATGTTCTAGCCCCTCTGTTTATTTGAAAAATCTAATGTGGCCTTTGAGCACAAAAGTTTGCCCAACGCTGAGTTAAAGTTGTTATGTCACTGGAACACTGTAATACACTTGCAGTTATTTTCAATGTTTTGAAATTATAGCAATTTGGAAATCAACCAGCACCACAGAACGGATTGCGTTCCACTGTATGTATGCTTATGACTGGTAGTTAAAATGTGTCCTCTCTTGTGAATGGAGAGGATACAACTATCAAAGACAATGCAATGCATGTGCAGTATAAACAAATAGAACCAAGTCCCAGCATTTACACAGAACCATTAATCAAGGAGAAGCCAGACTTAGCTCTAATGTTTAGAATTCCTATATTCCAAACACAATTGTGTCCAATTATAGTCATGTCAAAGTCTACATCACAAGATCACTATTCCTGGGAAGACTTTAATCCACCTGCGGCCAGCCAGAATGCCCCCTTTGCCGCATAATCTCCTACTGCGAGAGAGCAACAACAGGAAAAAGGGCTTTAGGATTCGTGTGTAATGAAACAAAAAGGCCCACTGTTGCACATCAAGTAAACCGAGCTTGTACTTACTGTGACACTTCCTGCTTGCCACATACACTTTATTCTTTTGATTGGCCAAACATGAAAGTGAGATGCATTGTTTTGAGCGTTTATTAGGATTAACCTGTCTAAGATGATGTCACACACATCGTAACTCAAAACACATGGATCTCAAATCATCTTCCTCCACTGAAATGAATGAAAATTTAATAAGGAAAAATAGCACACTATAATATTGTGCTTTATAAAAACATAGCTTAATAACATACTTAAATGGAATGTAAAGAATTAAAAATTTTGTGCATAATGATTTAATGCTGTAATTCATTTCATTGTGCCGCTGCTTCTGGTGTGCCTGTCTTGGCCACTGGGGGCAGTCTAATGCAGTCATGCAGACACAAATGCAGAAAAGTACTTCTTCTACTACTACTGTAAGTGATTGGTAAGATGCTGTAATTAGTAATTTGTCATAGAGGATAAAGAATATATGCCTGTGAGTATTGATATATTATCTGTCTACATGTGTTCCTCCACTGTTTATTTTCAAATAACCGTTCTAAGACCGCGACTATAGTTGCTAACCATTAGCACGTAAATTAAATTTCCAATTGTACAGCACAGCCCGAAAGGGTAACGTGGGTCCCCCTTCCCATGGGCTCACCACCTGTGGGAAGGGCCATAGGGGCCGGGTGCAGTGCGAGCTGGGCGGTGGCCAAAGGCAGGGACCTTGGTGATCCGTTCCCCGGCTACAGAAGCTGGTTCTAGGGTGGAATGTCACCTCCCTGGCAGGGAAGGAGCCTGAGCTGGTGTGTGAGGTCGAGAAGATCCGACTAGATATAGTCAGACTCGCCTCCACACACAGCTTGGGCTCTGGTACCAGTCCTCTCAAGAGGGGTTGGACTCTCTTCCACTCTGCCCACGGTGAGAGGCGCCAAGCAGGTGTGGGTACACTTATTGTCCCCCAGCTCGGCGCCTGTACGTTGGGGTTTACCCCGGTGGACGAGAGGGTAGCCTCCCTCCGCTTTCAGGTGGGGTGACGGGCCCCGACTGTTGTTTGTGCCTATGCACCAAGCAGCAGTTCAGAGTACCCACCCTTGTTGGAGTCCTTGGAGGGGGTGCTGGAGAGTGCTCCCGCTGGGGACTCCATCATTCTGTTGGGGGACTTCAATGCTCACGTGGGCAATGACAGTGAGACCTGGAAGGGCGTGATTGGGAGGAACGCCCCCCCCCCGATCAGAACCCGAGCGGTGTTCTGTTATTGGACTTCTGTGCTCATCACGGATTGTGCATAACGAACACCATGTTCAAGCACAAGGGTGTCCACACGTGCACTTGGCACCAGGACACCCTAGATCGCAGTTTGATGATCGACTTTGTGGTCGTGTCATCGGACTTGTGGCCGCATGTCTTGGACACTCGGGTGAAGAGAGGGGCGCAGCTGTCAACTGATCACCACCTGGCGGTAAATTGGCGCCGATGGTGGGGGAAGATGCTAGTCCGACGTGGCAGGCCCAAACGTATTGTGAGGGTCTGCTGGGAACGTCTGGCAGAATCCCCTGACAGAAGGAGTTTCAACTCCCACCTCCGACAAAACTTTGCTCATGTTCCGGGGAGGCGGGGGACATCGAGTCCGAGTGGACCATGTTCTGCATCTCCATTGCTGGGGCGCCCGACCGGAGCTGTGGCCGTAAGGTGGTCGGTGCCTGTTGTGGCGGCAATCCCCGAACCCGTTGGGATGACCGTGTTCCTCGGGGGTCCTGTAGGGGGTGCTTTGGGAGTATGGGGTACCGAACCCCCTGATACGGGCGATCTCAAAGTAGAGCCGCTGCTCCTCCGCATCGAGAGGAGCCAGATGAGGTGGCTGGGGCATCTGATTCGGATGCCTCCCGGACGCCTCCCTGGTGAGGTGTTCCGGGCACGTCCCACCGTGAGGAGACCCCGGGGATGACCCAGGACACGCTTGAGAGACTATGTCCTTCGGCTGGCCTGGGAACGCCTCAGGGTCCCCCCGGAAGAGCTGGATGAAGTGGCTGGGGAGAGGGAAGTCTGGGCGTCCCTGCAAAAGCTACTGCCCCCGCAACCTGACTTGGGATAAGCGGTGGATAATGGATGGATGGACCGCCTCCTTTACTGTGATTGGTTGCCTTCGTGTGGAAGATCCACTTGTGAGAGCACACGTGTTTGTTATGTTGACAGCACTGGCTCAGGAACAGAGAGGTAGATGGAGATCTTCGCTAGTGACGTTGATAACCTCGAGAAATCCGAATGACCTGATTTCAGGCATCGCAGCATAAAAACGTCTGGAACTCAGGAATAATTGGACGATTTTAATTCAAATTTCACATGTTTACTGAGGCACCATGGAGCCAATATTACATCCCAAATACCTGAAAAAGTTGGTTTGGTAAAATATGGCACCTTTAACGCAACATTGTTTGGTTGTTTTAAATATACAATGTGTAAATCTCTTTGTTTAGTTTGACATTAAACCTCAACTGGAAGTGGCATTTAACAGTCTGAAGCCCCTTTTTTTGATGAAATTTTCACCATTTGATTTCATTATTTTTTTATGCTAACACACAATGCAAAACAAATTGGACGGGCTAACAAAGCTAGCATGAATGTTGGAGTAGTCATAAACTTTTACTTAATAGATAAACACAAATTTAAAAATAACACAATACTCACAGGCATATATTTTTATTCTCTGTGAAAAACTGCAGTTTACTGGTGTTCGATGTGACCCACTTCTTTGCGTAAGCCTATGTTTTATACAGCACAATGTCCATTGAATTAAAGCATGAAATCATGATGCAAAAACTGTTTAATTATTTACATTCTATTTAATTAAGTTACTGTATGTTTTTATATATTCCAATACTGTAGCATTATATTTTACCTATGAAAAACCGTTTTATGTTGGTGTTTTTGGGGGCTGAAACAGATTAATGGCATTTCTACTCATTTCAATGCGGAAGGTTTGAGATACGAGGGATTTGCTTTTCGAGCGTGGTCACGGAGTGAATTAAATTCATGGGTCGAGGTACCGCTGTATTTAATATTGGGAGAGGTTTAGGTGACATTCTTAAATTTATTGCTGTTACCAATATGAACGCTGAGTTTTCTTTTTTACATTGAAATGTCACACAAACTATGACGACACATGTAATTAACCTAAGTAAAATAAGACTTTCTGGGTGGATGTTCCATTTCAGTGGTTCCCATTGAACGAACTAGGTCATCCGCCAGCGTGGGGCCTCTCATCACGCGGCTCCTACGACACATTTCCAACTCAAAGTGGAGCTTTGCGGGATTCACTGACTTATTTTCCCTCTCCAGACCGAAAGGATCCATAGACGTGACACAGCGGGCAGCAGGAAATTTAATAGTTGAACAGAAAAATATCAGCGAAATTCCTCAGTACTGAGAGTGGAACTGGAATGATAACATGTACAGTATTGATACACTTCACAATCATCTTTATGGAACTTTAAAAAAGGAGGAAAATAAGCAGAGAGTCCTTACTTGAGATCCGGATTATTTCCAACTATGAGAATGTGTTCATATTTGCTTGCTTAACATAACATTTGCATTAGCTGCTGATGTGACAACTTAGTTGGAGGTGTAATGATGACATAACTATGAACGATCCTGTCCAAAAGCAAATGCAGACTGAAGAGAACAGAAGTCAGCGTTTTCTTTACGATGCTACATGTTGCTTCACTTTGAGAGGTTATCGTTGTCATCACATTCTAGCAACCAAAAGCCAACAGTAAGCAAACTTGTCCAACGTTTGTCTGACGGACTTTGAGGAGGAAAATAATCAACAGACGGGGGGACAGACATTCTCATTCACCGCCAATAATGCACATACATGTAAGAGGAATAACAAACAGACAACAAATGATTTATACATGGGAGAAATAATTGTGTTGTTTCCTCCACCGGCTTGAAACTGACAAGGTGTAGAAATGAATGGGGCAGGTGCAGGCGTCTGTTTTGGCAGTGGAGAGAGAAGACACAACATAAGTCATACAAAAGAAGTGCTTTAGGCTGGATTGACACTGCAGGTCCAAGTGCCCAGTTCTGATTTAAAGCCTAAACAGTAGTGCCTTGAGCGACTCGCCTTACCATTTTTTTTATAGATACGAGAGACAGAGGTTTGCATGATTGCAAAGAACTCAACTCACTTCACAACAGACAGATGTTTGGCAGAAACAATTAGTGAACAATTCTACAGAAAAGGGACTTCAAACTGTTTATTGACACTCCCGCATGAAGTTTAATGTCAAACTAAACATTAAACAAAGAATTACATTGTGCGTATTTAAAACAACCGCATAGCTTCCCCTTTCAGTCCAGTAGCTTAATGCTAACGCTTACCAGCCTCTATGTTGCGGTGTTTTAACCCTTTAAGCAATGGATTAAAGACAAACGGTGCAGCAACACATGGAGACATAAGATATAACAGTACTCAGTCATATATTCTGTATCTTCAGCATAGAATGACTAATATTAGTGCTACACTGATGAGCTGAGAAAAGAGTTGAGACTAGAGGTGCAACAATTAATCGACAACTATTTTGACAATCGATTAATCGTTTCCGGACCTAGTTTAACTTGAAATTGTCCAAATCCTTGGATTTCAGCCTCTCAAAGTTAAAAATTTCAGATTTCTGTAGTCCTCCATGAAAGCAAACCTTTGTGTTTAATCAAAATAAGACATTTGCAAACATCTGATTTTACTTTGGAAAACGATGATCAACATTTTTGCCTATTTTCTGACATTACGGACCAAACAAGTAACTGAATCATAATCAATTTCTGTTTGCGCATTATCTGCACTGTCAATTTGAAATAATGGTCTGTTTTAACAAAGGGATGAAATTGGATTTTTCATTCCAATTGATTAATCCCAAAAATAATCATTGGATGAATTGATTAGTAAAATAATCGTTAGTTGCAGAGAAAGCTCAATAAACAGTACATCCATCTGTCTGTATTATACTGCCCCTAGGTGGCCAAGACGGGCACACCAAAAGGAGCAGCACAGTGGCCATTCAATTGATGCAGTGTGACAAAATTTTTTAATTCTATTTAATTAAGTCATCTATGCATTTAGGTGGCATTCACATTGGCACCATATGAAACATCATCCACATTTGGAAGAGGCCTGACTCCGATCTGATATCAGATTAAAAAAAATTTCTACTTACTCTAACATGAGTTCAGAATTGTGTCACTTGAACCTTGCAGTGTAAATTAAGCCTTTAGTTTCGACTTTTTAAACACAATGCATTGACTGTTATTAAAACATACTGTTAGAGCTCTATTTAAATGTAAAAACTCTTTTGATTGCCAATGTTAAAGGTTGAACAAAATGTTAATTGATTGTAATCACATTTGGTAACCACATGACAGTGTCAAACAACTAATCACCATCATCTTTAGTTGGCAACCATTTAGCGTAATTTTTAAGTCTCCGAGGTACAAAAAATAAAAACATAAAAGACGGTAGCTGAACATTTGAATTTAAGTTGCACACTGATTGGAAAGGCTTGCACAAGTCTATCATTAACCCACAAAATATGGTGAAATGTAAGCGATGACTCGAGATGAAATGTTGACCTCTCTGAATGCGCTGACAGTAATTTACGTCTAAGTAGCCAGTGAATTCCGTTAATTATTAAAATCGCTGTAATAGAAGTGTGAAAACATGCTAAGTTAGACAGTGGAACCTCCAAAGTCAAAAGCAGTTTGTGGGTTGACTTCCAAGTTGTTTTAACGGCCCCCAAAATGTTGACATAAGAAATAATGTACAGTGAATTACTTCCTTGCTATATTTTTAAAAAACAAACAAAAAAAACTCATACAAGCGTGAAGACAACTTATAGTATAATAACGTTAAAACAGAAAAACTATTCATCCTATGAAAAGAGAGGGAAGTGTTGTTGTCAAGCTTTAGTTTGCTGGTCTTTTCCACTTGCCACTTTGCTTCCAACTAGAAGCTAATTAGAATTGCAGTTGCTTGGAAAGTTTTATCAATTAAATGGAAGAATAATATTCTACTGAAACATTACACATTCCTTCTTTGCCATCGTTGGTAGCCTTGTGTAGTCGCCCCACAAAAAAGTCAAAGAAGCAAAACACTCGTGGAGTTCATCCTTCAGATGCTCACAGTGCTTGGATACTTTAACTCTGCATTGTACCCACTTTTGGAGTAGTGAAAGTTCCACTGTAGACTTTCTATTAGGGAAAATTAAGGAATCAAAGTCACATCATGCAGTAGTGCTAGTGTTGCCAATAAATGTGATACTAATGAACGCTCCAGTGGTGTAATGACACCTCATGAATGACATACGCCATAGAAAATCATTTTATTGCTATAGTGTTTAAACAAGGAGACTGATGACTTTGCTCATTGTTAAATACAAATGCAGCATGTTTCAATATTTCTCCATCATCAAAAGCATGGGTTATCATTAGCATGATGAAACATCTACTGTAAAATATAAGCGTGCAGGTTTGGCATGCAGCTGGCAATTATTAGTGCAGTTAAGTTTGTCAAAATTGGTTAGGAGAGATTTCTGTTAATGACGTACAATATGACGCCAACACTTAACAATAGTTCACATAAGTTCAAACAATAGTATTGCAAGTCCTCTGTAATGCTTGCAGATTGCTCTTCCATTTGCAGTGTTTTCCTTTTTTCTAACTGGTTATCAATTGCAAAAACCAGTGACAATGTGCAGCATATTTACAAGCTATAATTTGTGTTTCCCATTTGTGAACTATCGCTTTTAGCCTTTAAAAAGCTCATGCAGCTGAATAATTTGAGAATTATAAATATATCAAACTTACTTCACTCACACCTAAAAACAAAACAAAAAGAGAACAAAACAGGATCAGAAATAGCATGACACACTTCATCATTAATCTAGTTTATTCACAGTATAGTACAATCATGATTATCTGACAAGGGAAAAGAGTGCATGTAGCATGTGGTATTTTGTAATAAAAGCCATAAGCTTACTGTACAATGACAAACTACTGTCAGCTGGTTGTTATAAAACAAAAGCGCACGCAAGAGTCACACAGATGCACAGTGGAAGAACATGCTCCAAAATCGAGTACGTTTTGACTTGATAATGTGAGAGAAGAAGTCCATTGTACATCCCAGAGGAAAGTAATTAAAGCCCCACCTCCCGCCGCCAAACCCCTTGGTAAGCCTAGTGTCGTACTTTTCCGGGAATGTAGTTCCGGTCAATCTCTGCCTCCTGCAGGAACATATGCAGACAGCGCTCATTCTGGGCCAAAGGGTGACCTGCAATTCTAGAGAAACATACGCACAGCATGCAAAAATTTTGCTTAAATTTAACAACAACTTTGTTATTGGCTTTGCACAAACATTTAATATAGCATGACCATATTACAGTATAATATATATGGACCTATGTGATATGCTTCTGGATACAATGGAATCTTAAAAGGTTGGACATTGATTAATCGAGTAATTGTTTAAATTCGATTTTGCATTATTAAACAACGAAATGTGCAGAAAATGGATGAAGTATGGAAATGTGCGAGTGAGGTGCAAGTATCATTATTGTCCACTCAAGGCCGCTACCCTTACATTCTACACTTTACTATCTGTAACTGAGTGTGTGTGGCTTCACAAAGTGGGTGGGGCCTGGCCTTGTGAGTGATGTGAGAGACAGCAAATAAGAATGGCGATTTGGCTGTTGTGAGTTCAGGTTAGCGCCTGGCTGTTAACCTGCTAACCGTTATCCTGTAATATTAATATTTTACAACACACTTTGAAGACCCTCTTAACATTACTAAGAAATTAGGGTTTAATTAAATACATGGTCACACAATTATAAAAATAAGACAACCGTTCATATAACAGTGAATGAATAATATGATGAAGCAAAAGTAAACAGAATTTGTCTGTTCTTGGCTCAAACTGTTGCCATCGTAAAAAGCTGTAACTGCGCTGGCAATGTTTTTAAGTAACATTTGAACTCTGCAGTGAAGTGCAAAAATAAGTTAACTACTGTAACAATAATACACTCTTTAAACAACAAATACGGGTGTAATAAAAGTTGTGTAGCTGGAGAACAACAGACAGTATAAAAGCAATAGGCACAGACATGTCTATTTATTTCCTCCTCACGTGGCTTCACTCACATTTTAAAAAGCGGTACGTGTGTAGCCCGCTTAAAGTGATGTCACGCATGACAGAGGATGGAACTACTAGTCTTTGTGTGACTTTTTCAGCTAGAGTTCTACAACTTTTGGGCCCTTTTAATTTCAGGGTACCACTGTTAACATTTGTTCGAGAACTACATTGAGTGCAGGAATAGACTAATTTATTGACCTGTTGATGAACTGCTCCAAACCCAACCGCCGCTCCTCAATGAACGACTCCTCGAAAAGCCCTTCGTCGCTGCGGAACGGCAACTGTCTCGTCAGGGCTTTACCCGGGAGAGGAGGTACTACAATCTAACGGAAAATTCGGAAAAATTTATTTTTAAAAAAATATGTAAACTGCAAATGCATATGAGGTGAGATTCATTACACTCAACTCACCTTGCTGTCTCTCTCCAACTCATTTTTTAACCACTCAAAGTCACTATATCGTCTTGTCACGCAGGAGTCCTTTAGTTTGAAAATGGGAAGGTTGGTCTGCATACGATGAAGGACAGAACAGAACAGTCAGTGACTTGCAAGGAGACATGTGACCTAGTAAATATTCTACAACGCAAGGGCAGCAAAAATTGCTTCCTATTCGTTGAACAGCATTAATTCGGTTGATGTTGAAACTCTACTTGGAGAAGGCCATATAACTAATCAGGAACACCTTGAAATACTTGACCAAGTAACAGTGTAAATAAAATAATTGACTAAATAACAGTGTCCATATATAAATCAAGTGTTGCTGCTTTTAGTTAGCTGAAGTCATCGCCGTCAATTGCTATGACAGCCAAACAAGCTAAACTTTATTAGCATGCTTTGCTTAAGTAATGCAGCGTAAATGGGATAGTTTATGTACTTGAATATTTCCACATTACAGTTAGTTATGCAACGTACTAATAAAAGTTGACTGTTATAAATCCATGTTAATTTGTCGGTGTTTCACAGTGTTAGCTGAAACTGTTAGCATAGAGTAGCAGTGTTTGCTATTAGACGCATTTTCCTACCGTTGGAATTAGTTTCTATAATTCAAATGCTGCTTAAGGCTCTTCTTGTCATGGCTTAGGTCAATATAGTCGTTTCAGAAAGTGTACTTTAAATTTCACTTTAATACACTTTTCATACGACAACAGCACATTCCTTCGCCTCAACTACAAACTAGGCCGCGAACAATCTCCGGCCCTTGAGTTTTGCTCTCGACCCATTACAACGTCACAGCACGGATAACCCCAGTCGGTGACGTTAGCACATAGGCTAAAGTGGTTTTCGGCCGTTTTATCGAACACCTACCCGCATCCGAACTGCATAAGTTGTGTATCGGTGCCGCCCGACTCCAACAATCTGTGGATCGTAAACGTCTATCTCCAGAAAATTGCTGGGAGGACCGTATGCGTCCGTCAGGTCCTGAGGCTTGGAATTCAGCCGGCGAGTGTCAGCAACCGAAGGATCTGTCATTTTGTCGGGCTGCAAGTGTTTTTCTCACGCTCGAAAAAGCGTCAGACTGAAAAGAATCAAAAGTGGATGCGCCGAAAATGTGCAAATATCACGCGGAGACATTAATTAACTGCGGTAGCTGACGGGTTCAGCTAAGGAACTAGCGGACTTGAGAGTCTCCTCGAGCCCGGGCCAGCCGCCCTGCGCCCCACCCTTCTTGAATCAGGAAAATGTGTTGGATTAGTTCCGTGCTGCGCGGGACACCCTGGACTCCCTCAATGAAGAGAATTGGACTGGACCTGGACCCGAATGGTCACAGCTATAAAAGGTTAAAAAAATAAAAAATAAAAAAATCCCCCCAGATTAACAATTACTAGAGTAACGGCGTATCGGTATATTTTCCAGGGGGAAAAGTCTTTATATTACGAGAATGAATTTGAATATTTGAGATAAAATGTTGTAGATTTTCAACATTAGAGTCGTAATATTTCTAGAAAAAAAGGAAAGAAAATAGATAACAAAATATACAGTTTAGTAGTAGTTTTTCTTCTTTTCAGCGAGGCTTTAATACTCCTTAGTACAAGTTAAATGCAAGCTCATAAGGTTGTTGTTAATGACCAGTTGTAAAAACAAACAAACAAACAAAAAACGTATCAATGACTTATGCTCCGTAATTAAGGAATCACAGCGTATTATTATTATTTTGCCAGCAATATTACCCCAATAACTCAACGTAATACAACCCAAATTCCAATGAAGTTGGGACGTTGTGTTAAACATAATTAAAAAATTAAAATTCTAAGTTAATGATTATTTGCTAAAAACAATCACGTTTATCAGTTTGAACATTAAATATCTTGTCTTTGTAGTGTCCATCCATCCATTTTCTGAGCCGCTTCTCCTCACTAGGGTCGCGGGCGTGCTGGAGCCTATCCCAGCTGTCATCGGGAAGGAGGCGGGGTACACCCTGATGGTGGTCAACCAAGGAAATTCTGAGGTTACGAGAGGTCTTCAATATACACAGCGGTATAAGAATACGTCCTCAAGCGGCACAAGAAGGCACGCTCAGTGACCGCCAGACTTATTGTTTTTCTTCTGATTGTTTTATATTTATGGCCTCGAAGTGTTTCTCATACAAATATGTACTGTAATTTTGCCTTTATCACTGTGTTAGTGTAGGTTAATGATAGACTACGCCGCATTCTGACTAATCTACAAATTTGGGTTACGGCGCCGCCATATGAACGTCAAAGGAACATTGTAAGAACGGGGACCCCTCTGAATATACTGATATTGATATTTTGCTCATATACCATCAGAAAAACAATAGCACATTTTGTGAGATTTAATGTACATTTTATTAAGACGGTTGAAAATCTAAAGTGATACATATAGGTTGTCCAGTTGCAAGGTATAGTTACTTCCAGTCTGTCAATAGCAAAATAACAGGAGATAAATGCTTTTACTGACAGACACAAGCAAGCGGTGTCTGTATATGGTTAGCGATTTTACTTCTGTTTTATACTGATCTGAACCTAATATTTTGTTTGATACACGTTTTACTGACCAAACTGATGAGGCACTTCCAATCGGGCGTGGTGAAACCCTAACCCCAAAAGATGGTGATGAAAACTCAGCTCCTGAACAGAAAGATGCTGCTCCTCAAGATTAGGCAGGAGTGGAGGTCTAAGAGGAACAGGGAGTTTCCCACTCCTCCAAGTTTGCCTCTTGGGATGGAGATGGAGTGGCCTGTATGGTTTGTGTTGCGGGAGGAGGTCGAACTGCTGGAGCTCTGGCTTTCAGAGTGGTCACTGGGACACCTGGCGATACTCTCGAACAGGACAGGCATGCTCGTGGTAGCTTGCCTTGAAGCCTTCTTTAAGGCCTTTGGGGATTCCAAGCCAAGGCTTTAGCAAGAAACATATATATAAGCCATCTAATGAAACATTCATTCCATGTTATTGATGGTATTCCACGTAAAAATAGGTCTGAATTTTAACTTGGAACCTTCTACCGAGATGCTCCTTACCTCAATCTTCTCTTGAGGAATCAGGGATTGCTCTGGTACCACACGAATGAAGATGATTCTGAACCTATGTGAGGGAGTCAGGGACATTATGATTTTGAAAGTAATCACATCAAAAAACAATCAACGATATTCAGTACTATGTAGTAAGGATGTATGGGACAGAAAGTGTAACTGCCATGCTCTAACCATATTTTACTCCTTGTAAACAAACACAGTGCCAATAGGCGTCTGGCGTCATGGCAGCCGATATGCTTTAGGCAGTACGTCAAATTTGTTCATTCATTTGAAACATCACGCAAACGTGAATATCAGAATATCTTCAGATCAAGATACAGTATAATGTAGCAATAGCATTGCTGTTTTTGTACTGTAGCCTAATTTAAACTGTTCAAACTGTTACTGTTGCACTTGTCTGCATTGTTCATTTTCTAAAAGTTAGACAAACTAATGTTATTAAACATGCATTTTTTTTGTTTATTTTAGAATCTTTTATTAATTGGAAAATGTACTGCTAGCAGTTTGCATTTTTTTGCAGTTTCATTTAAAATTAATTGTGTACCTACTGTATTTACACAGAAGATACGCAGTTCTATATTTTGCATAGTGATGGGTGGTGTTCTCTCCTGAGAAGTACTGGCCTACATTTACAACCTAAATTAAAATATTTGTTCCATTAAATTGTATCAATGTAGTCCCAACAGTCGATTATCTTCATTTGATAGCGTTTCTCTTGGTTACACTGCTTCCAATGTGCATGTTAGATTTTTTTTTTGTACAATTACTGTAGATTTCGGTTAAAACTGGCTGAGACAAATTGAAGGTATTTGTTCCCCCTAAAATATGAATGAATGAATAAATAAATAAAATATATATTTATTTAGGCGGCACGGTTAACAACTGGTTAGAGCGTCTGCCTCACAGTTCTGAGGACCGGGGTTCAATCCCTGGCCCCGCCTGTGTGGAGTTTGCATGTTCTCCCCGTGCCTGCGTGGGTTTTCTCCGGGCACTCCGGTTTCCTCCCACATCCCAAAAACATGCATTAATTGGAGACTCTAAATTGCCCGTAGGTTTGACTGTGAGTGCGAATGGTTGATTGTTTGTATGTGCCCTGCGATTGGCTGGCAACCAGTTCAAAGTGTACCCCGCCCCTGCCCGATGATAGCTGGGATAGGCTCCAGCACGCCCGCGACCCTAGTGAGGAGAAGCGGCTCAGAAAATGGATGGATGGATATTGTAGATTTCAGCCTCTCCATGTACCGTAATCTGCCCAGGGCCTTCATAGTGGTGGCCAATGTAACTTAAACTACTGGATATTAATGATGGTACTGTTGCTTTAACCAATCATATTTCAAAGCAGCCGCAATCTGTACATATTGATACATTTAATAATCAGCATCTCTGGTGATGTATTGATTTTGAACTGCTCCAGTTGCGTGCTGTTATATTCCGTTTTTGTATTGTGTTGATAGTTTTCATTATTGCAATGTGATCATGGTGGTATTAAGAGCTACATGAAGTCCCTATTAAGGCACAAGTACCAAATGCATAGCCCGCTACTGGTTTTACATTTTGTACTGTACCCAATATAAACCAAACTATGACCTTAAAACCAAGGTATGTACCGAACTATGATTTTTGGCATGTCGCTATACCCCAGTGTGTTCCATTCCTTTTGTTATACAGAACCTTGTTGTTGGAGGGAAGTGCACAGACACAATCTGACTCACCTCTCGTAACTCAGCAACAGCACGACCATCAGAATGAGTATGACAGGAGCCAAAACGTACATAATTATCATAAACATGGAACCACTGACTTGGTCACATTCTGTGATAAAGAGAAAAAGAGGTTTGTAAAGTGGATTAATTGACTCTCCCCAAAATGGTTTATGGATCATTTTTACCTGTGCCGTTGTTTGATCGCCAGATCACAGGATCACTCCAGTCACTCCAGTCAGAACCCCCGCACGTATCATCCAATCTGCTTCTCACCTGAAGCTCATATCGGGAACAATTGGATGGCCAGTTGATGCAGTAATTTTTCTTCCCACAATAGACTGTGTATGTCTGCGGAAAGTCCAATGTATTTCAAATGGAACGGTAATGCAAATCTCAAAGAAAATATACCAAGAATGGCACTGTAGACATCTGGTTACTCACGTCCCACTTCTTGTAATTGGTCCTGTAGCGAACTTCATTTTCAACACAATTTGCCGAAATCTGATTCCAGTAGAACCACAGATTCCAGTCTGGTCCTTTCTGAACAGTCAGATTGGTCGGCGGATTTAATTTAACTGCAGGTGACACATACATTTAAACCCAAAATGTTATTTGTTATTTGGGTTGAAGTGATTATTTAACTTGTTGAATGGGTGTCCTATAGCTGGAAATTATACAAGAAAGTGAACATATAGTGATAACGCCTATTAAATAAAAGCATCAATATTTGGATTTTTATACAAGAATTTGTAAAAACAAAAATTATTCATACTCTCCCAATACAGGCAAATTAAATGTTCTAAATTTATAGGTTATTAGTATGATCTAGAGCAGGGGTCCTCAATTAAGAGTTTAAAATGATCCTGCATCCACTCTGAGTTGTTTTATTTGTATTTTCAGTTGGCTCGTCGCTGTTTATTTCCCTGAGGTGGTGCAAAAGGGAGTTCAGCAAGGAGGCATGCACATGTAATCCAGTCATCAGCTCCCAGTCATTAGCTCTACGGCCACATCAGGAAGGCGCCTGATCGTTTCTTTGTCTTTGTTGTGCTGCATTCTGTCTTGCACTCATATTAGATTTCTGCTCCTTGTTGGTTTTCTGTGCTCTTTGTTTCTCCCAGTAAGTTCAGGCATTTTCCTCCTAATACTCCTTGCTCTGCTTCTTCTTAGTTTAGTCACTGCTTGTTCCAACTTTAGTATTTTTTTCCGTGCTATTTCTCCCTACTTGTTAGTAGTGCTTCATTAATTAGTATGTTCTTGTATACTTTTATATACTATTTTTTTCTACTCATCTGTAGCACTTTTTTAGTCTTTTCATTTATACTTTGTATATGACAATTTTATCAACTCAACAGTAGCGCTTTATGTTACCAATTTTGTCTGACTTTGTACTTCATTAGAATAAAGACCATTTATTTTTACTGCTTCAATGCTCTGTGTCTGCTTTGGGTTCAATCAGTAACATATCGTTACAGGTCTAGGTCAAGAAGGTCTGGAACGTCATAATACAGGTATACATAACATCCATCCATTTTCCGTACCGCTCTATCCTCACAGGGGTCGCGGGAGTGCTGGAGCCCATCCCAGCCACCTTCGAGCGAGAGGCGGGGCACACCCCGAACTGGTTGCCAGCCAATCGCAGGGAACATATAAACAAACACGCACACATATGAACATTCACGCACACATTTACACCTAAGGGCAATTTAGAGTCTTCAATCAACCTACCATGCATGTTCTTGGGATGTGGGAGGAAACCGGAGTGCCCGGAGAAAACCCACGCAGGCACAGGGAGAACATGCAAACTCCACACAGGCGGGCCCGGGATTTGAACCCCGTGCCGCCGTATACATAATAACAATCTTTTATCATTACCAACTAGTTGTCAAATAAGATAAGAAAAAGATTCTACTATATTCCAATAATTGTTAGTGTTGATTTTCAAACTGAATTGGAGGTACTGAACATTTATTTGATTAATATTAAATAAGTTTTATTTTACTAAAAAGTGCTGAATACAAAAAAAAAACTCTACAGGGGGTTAGGTAACTAATGCCTTATCAGTTGATAAAGTACATTTGTATAAATATTTTATATACAGTTTTTTGTTTTATGTTTATGTACAGCACTTTGTTTAAGATGAGGTTGTCAGTGCTGTTGAGTTAAGCGTACTAATTTAAAACAAACAATATTATCACAAGGTAAAATACAATATATTAATCTCCCTTCTTAGAATGAATTAAAGATTTGCCACAACAATGTGGAACAATTACAATACACCTACCTTTGTTTTTAAGATCATGCTTTTTCAGAGAAGTTTTGTTGTCATGCACCAGTTGTGTGTAAAACATTGTGAACCTGTTGAGTATGTCACCATAGGGCTGAATGCAGCCATTTCTTATACTGTTGTTTGTCAGGTACATCTCACACGCGCTGGCCTTTTCATTATGAAACCTGTGTGAGAAAAATCCCCATTGAATCAGTCATCCAAAAAGCAATGTCTTATCTGAGTTATAGAGTTTATTTATGAATTCAAACAATGCATTGCAATGTTTTTCAAGCACACCCTTGATTAGATGAAAGAGTAATTAATTTTGTTTATTTCAAATCATTTGATTTCAACTAACCAGCTGTGGAAGGTGTAATTGACTGTTAGATTGCCATGTCTGTTCCAGGTACATTTAACAGTTTCCAGATGCAACACGACACAATCGACATCTGTCAAAGACAAATACAACCTTGTTATTACAGTTGACCCTCCAAAGTGGAATGTCCCAAATCTGGTACGATTGGGTGTTCAATGAACATTTTCAGGAGAAATTGCTACAAAAGTCAAACAAAACTGTGAGTTCAAAGCAAGTTTTTTTTTTTTTTTTTGTGATACACAGAAGGGTACACGTGATAACAGAACAGTCATTCCACAAATACTGGTAAATTACCACTAGTTAACATTGCTTTGGAAACACTTTCCTCTTCCCACCCTCTGGTTTTACTTTAAGTCTAATTTTACAGCAGTTAACTTCTCTCCACTTATGACAGTTGAGAATGTTATCATGCTTCTTGAAATATTGCCTGTGCCGCTGATAAAGGTTTTATGATGACAGTTTGAGTCTGCAACGAATGAATTCACTTAACATGATTTCCTATGGACAATTTTATTTGAAAGTTAGAACTTTAAAGCCAACCGTTATCCAAAACAATTTATTAAATAGGCAGTAGTTGAGTCAGAGTTGACCTACAACCACTGTCACCAAATAGAAGATCTGTCATGAACGGAACAGAGGATAGGACCCAAAAAGATGCACGACTCCAAAACAAATTGACAGTATCAAAAAAGAGAGGTTTAATATACGGGTATAGGTCAGTACACAGGCAGGCAATCGTATCCAAAAACATGAGGCAAGAAGGCGACGTCGATAATCGGAACAGGGTCAAGTCTTACTATGCGTCTGTGACGTGGAAACAAGGAATACTGGAACGCGACGACAAGGTACAATGAACTGGCGACGAGAAAGAATGAGACACGAGGTTAAATGCACGGGGTAATTAGGGTGGACGAGGAACAGGTGGTGAAGATTCTCTCAGGAGCAGGTGTGTGTGAAACAGGGGGAAGACAAAAACCGGAAAATACACCCATGACAGAACATTTTACTGGATTTTGCTGTAAAATATATCAATTTATTACAAGTGACTGATTACATTTAGTTTCATGTCTGCTGTCCTTCCTTCTTAACAATTTGTGGTTCAGGAAAATGTGCAATGTAGATGAAATGTTAAATTACTCTGATATAAAAACTTTACATTATAATCTCCATCAATTGTGAAACAACTTTTATCTTTAAGGAAATTACAATGAAACAAACAGGCGGCAGACTAATTCAATTCACCCTTAACTGAATAAAACATCAAATGTTCTTACCTGTAAGTTCTTTGGAAAAGCCGGGTCCTGCCAGACAGAGAAGTAAGAGCAATTTATTCAGCATCGCGGACCAAAAGAATATGGATGCTTTCAGCGATGGTACAGGTTGACATTTACATCTGAGTGGAATGTGTCACATTTTTTTTCTTTTTTTTTTTTTCTGCTCTCTACTTTTGTGGCTTTTACTTCCTTTTAGCGGAAACTGTCGAGCTATTGCTGTATCTACATTAGTACGATGTAAAAGATAACAAAATTATGATGTACCGGACATGTTTATGCTGCTCGTCTTAACAATACTAGGCTTGTAGGCCAAATTTTAATGACTACTCCTGATGATACATTTGATTTAGCATTCAAATATCTTCCACGATCAATCCCACAGATCAAATGTTTTGCTATTTGAGTTTGGTTACAGAGGTTCAGCCCTTATGAGGAAGTCATAACAGAATAGTCACATCATGTCTGGTAACACTTTCCATCATGTGTGCGACTGCACTCTTGGCTTTTGTTTCCTGTCAGAGGAAACTCCTTTGACGACACTGTATTAACAACATGCACTCAATTTTACCTGTGTATGTAAAACACACATTTTAGGACATGTTACAAATGAAGATCTTGTTTGCAAAATAAAATAAAAGCGAAATTAAGAAAAGCGTGATCTTGCCATACCTTTCATTGTGTACAGATTCTATTACCTTTATTGAACATGTTCAGTTTTAGCCTCTGAACAGTTTTAAATCAAACTGGAGTTATAATGTTTTTGAAAATATATACCCATCCTTTATATACACACATATAAGTGTATACATGTATGTGTATATACAGTATATACTGTAAGTAAATTGTCACATTTCCTCAGTGTCATGACATGCACCTGTTCTGACACAAAAGAAAACAGGAAGCAGTTAAAACTGGCTGATACAAATTGAAGGTATTTGTTCCCCCTAAAATATGAATGAATAAATAAATAAAATATGTATTTATTTAGGCGGCACGGTGAACGACTGGTTAGATCGTCTGCCTCACAGTTCAGAGGACCGAGGTTCAAACCCCGGCCCCGCCTCTGTGGAGTTTGCATTTTCTCCCCGTGCCTGCGTGGGTTTTCTCCGGGCACTCCGGTTTCCTCCCACATCCCAAAAACATGAATGAATTGGAGACTCTAAAATTGCCCGTAGGTGTGGATGTGAGTGCGAATGGTTGTTTGTTTGTATGTGCCCTGCGACTGGCTGGCAACCAGTTAAGGGTGTACCCCGCCTCCTGCCCGATGATAGCTGGGATAGGCTCCAGCACGCCCGCGACCCTAGTGAGGAGAAGCGGCTCAGAAAATGGATGGATGGATGGATAGATGGATGTTAAATCAATTATTTATCCCTGTGATTGGCTGGTGACCAGTCCAGGGCGTAACCTATCGCCGAAAGTCGTATTGGATGGACAAGTGAGTATAGTGAGGACAAGCAGTGTTGAAAATGGATAGATGGGTGCATGGTTTATTTTTTTTGTATTTCTAATTAGATTTTTTTTATTTAATGAAGACCTAATCCCTTCAAGATTTGATTTGTACTACTACTTTTGAATGTCAAACCAGGTGCATCTGCATGGAAATTCAATTATTTCATTGTATTTAACTATTTGTCATTTTTGTCATTGGTTGTATGTGCTTTAGTTTTACAGATCATATTTATTTACATTTAACCCATTGTTTCAATACTGCCATATAACATGTACCTGTTTGGACACAAAAAACAGTTAGTACAAATAGAAGGGATTAGTTCCGCCTGAAATATGAATAATTGAATAAGGTACTAACAAATGAAATACAATTTTATTCAAAATGAAATATAATTTTATCTATTCACTAAAATCTAAAATAATATAAAAAAACCCGCTGTGACAAATTATACAAGTTATTTCCTCCTTAAATAATAAAACAATACAAAACAAATTAATATTATTAACTAATTTTGTTCCTCATTATATTACCATATCATTTATTTATTGTATTTCTTTTATTCATTCAAGGAGGTACAGACCCCTTAAATTTGTCTAATTAAATGTAACTGTTATGGGATTTTGCTGATTGGTTGGCTCGGGACTCTTGATAGGTTTGACAAATCATGTTGGCATAAATTCTTTGCGTTTGTGAAAATAAATTTTGAATACAGACAGCAATAATAACTACATTAATTTGTAACCAACCTGACCAACACCGTCAAACGGGTTTCCAGGCTCCATTATTACTTATTAAGACTCTTCTTTTGAATAGCTGGAAGTTATTTAATTTTGACGCCAACCCGGAAATAGATGCCGTTTGTTGTGATCCATAAACGGGAGCAGGCAGCGCGCTGGGCTCGATTCTACTACTGCTACTACAAACGGTAGCACCACAATGGCGTCTACACAAATAAGTCCCCTTCTTCACGGCAAATCCCTGACGACACCGTGGTGGCTGCCCTTGGCGTTGCTGGCCCTCGTCCTCGTCGGGAGAGGCGAGGGCAACGCGATGGACAACGTCGCAACAGAGAGGCTGGCTGAGGAAAGCCACCGCCAAGACAGTGCCAACCTGCTCATATTCATCATGCTGCTAACGCTCACCATTCTCACCATATGGCTCTTCAAGCACAGGCGCTTTAGGTTCCTGCACGAAACAGGGCTCGCCATGATCTATGGTAAGAGCACCAGCATCGAGCTAACCAGCCACTGACACCGTTTAGCGTCCGTGCTAACTAGCTAACTGGCTGCCTGGCGTTAGCGCCGCCTAAGAAGCAATAAGATCATTTGACAACTGTAAGTAGAGGGGCGTCTTGACTTACGAGTTTTTGTTTTGTTTTTGTTTTTTTAAATTCGTTCCGTGACCTCGTTTGTAATTCGCTCAAGACACTCGTATCACAAATCATCTTCCCTGTTGAGATGTATGTAAACACCATTAATCCGTTCCAGCAGTCACATACATAACAACAACAACGTGTTTTCAATACGAAACATAGAACTCGTCAGTATTGTACTTAATAAAAACATACAATAATAACAAACGATTAATCAGTATGTGCATCATGATTTCATGCATACATTCTGTTCGTTCCTCGCCTTCAAGCACTTGGCCACAAAAAGATGAGAGAGACATACATACGATACATATATACACAAAGAAGACAGTCACAACTGCTCATTATGTTGCAGTAATATTAGTCATTTTTCACAGATGATAAAGTTGATATTCATGTGAAAAGCCAAGCCACCAAATGCCAGCAGTGGTGGGTAAAACCTCCACTCCCACTAGCCACTTTGGTGGGTTGTATTTTTATTGAGGGAAATGATCTGTCAAACGCTAATGAAGACAAGTGCTATAGAAAATTGATGGATGAGTTCTGATATAAACTTTGACCATCACGCTCTCTTTCCTCCCTGTAAGGCCTTCTGGTGGGTGTAATCTTGCGATTCGGTGTCCACGTGCCCCCGAGCATGAGCGAGGTGGTGCAGGGCTGTGCGGTGAACGCCAGTCCCGCCACCCTGCTGGTCAACGTCAGCGGGCGATTCTACGAGTACACCCTGAAGGGCGAAGTTAGCCGCGGCAAAGGCCACCAAGTGCAGGATGACGAGATGCTTAGAAAGGCAAGGCCAGACCATGTCATTATTATTTATTTTTATCTATAATTATTGTTTCTATAAATATATTCTCAATTTTTTATTATCATTATGATGACTATTATTTCATTAGTACATTTGTCAACGTTATAGTTATTTCTATCTGTATTATTATTTTTGTATTAATGATGTTTCTATATATTATTATACAGTATAAGAACTACATGTTGAACCAATTAGTCGACGTTTCAACTTTAACACCCAGCGATGATGGTTAGAGCTCGAAGTCGATTAATTGCCAATCACGTTTTGGCATTAACAATACGGACGCCTCTCCGAAAGCAGCAGGGGGTGGCGTCTTTCATTATTTGAAGTTGGCTCGAATATTACCTTAGCTTAGACTATATTTATAAAAAAAAAAAAAAAAAAAAAAATCAGAAGTTGTTAAACTCCGAGCAGTAACTTCAGAAGGACTGCACGAAATTAAACACCATTTATTATCTGCTGCATTTCCTTAGGTTACTTTTGACCCAGAAGTCTTTTTCAACATTTTGCTGCCCCCAATCATCTTCCATGCTGGCTACAGTCTAAAACGGGTAAGGTGATCAAAAGGAAAGTTTATAATTAAAAGTTAACTGTACTAGAGACCCTGTGTGGACAGAAGTGTTGGGACATATCAATAGTATAGAAAATGGGGGAAAATTCCTCTAGGGCCAGACATACTAAATTTATGGGGGGGAATGGCGGCAACAAATGTTACATAACAAATGCATAATTCTAAACATTTAAAAACAAATGTTTAGAATTATGTATTATGAAAATATGTGAGTTACTTGTTTTGGGGGCTTTTTTTTTTTTTTTTTTGGTAACAGTTCCTTTATTTGTAATTGATGTCAGGCTAGGTCAAGCGCTCTTACGGGCCAAATATGGCCCAGGAGTTGTATGTTGCCCACAAACAGTGTGTTGTTTTTGTACTCTTAATGTGACTTCAGAATGACTTCTAGTGCAATAGTTGACACATTTTAACAAATGTTTGTCCTCGTCTGTTTCAGAGACATTTTTTCCGCAACATTGGCTCCATTCTGGCCTATGCTTTCATGGGAACTGTTGTATCCTGCTTTATCATCGGGTACGTGGTCTGTTCATATTCATATACTGTAACTACACTGAGTCTCCCAGTGTTGATGGCTTGCTCTAATGTCATCCAGGCTCATCATGTATGGATTTGTGTCCTTCATGAAAGTGGTGGGCCAGCTTGGGGGAGATTTTTATTTCACTGACTGCCTCTTCTTCGGGGCCATTGTATCAGCGACAGACCCAGGTACAACACTGATGTTATAAAACAAAAAAATGGTGTTAAATGTGAGACTGTGAATCGGGCATCATTCAGCTTAATAATTTTTCTTATTGAACCTCAGGGTCAATCAAGGTTTTGGTTGACTTCTGAATTGTTCTCATTTAAAAACACATTTGTCCCGTAGGAAATTAGCTGAATTAATTCATTCCAGGCGGCACGGTGGAAGACTGGTTAGAGCGTCAGCCTCACAGTTCTGAGGACCCGGGTTCAATCCCCGGCCCCGCCTGTGTGGAGTTTGCATGTTCTCCCTGTGCCTGTGTGGGTTTTCTCCGGGCACTCCGGTTTCCTCCCACATCCCAAAAACATACATTAATTGGAGACTCTAAATTGCCCGTAGGTTTGACTGTGAGTGCGAATGGTTGTTTGTTTGTATGTACCCTGCGATTGGCTGGCAACCAGTTCAGGGTGTACCCCGCCTCCTGCCCGATGACAGCTGGGATAGGCTCCAGCATGCCCGCGACCCTAGTGAGGAGAAACGTCTCAGAAAATGGATGGATGGATGGATAATTTATTCCAGGCTAAAACCGTCACCATCATAACACCTTTATTAGCAGTACAAATGTCATAATATTATATATTATTTTAATTTTCCTAATTTTCATTGTAATAAGTAGAAGAATTGTGTACAGTTAACCCTCGCACATTCGCGGTTCGGCATTCGGAAATTCACTGTTCAAAAATGTTTTTTTTCCACTTACATATTTGCACCTTTTGTGCTCAGGCCAAAGCAAAAAAAAAAAGTGTTTTATGTTGAATTGAATTGAGGAGCTTCATGTAGACAAAGGTAGTGCTTTGCGTCCATCTTGTGGCATCATGATGCCAAGGAACTGTATAGACATGAGTTTATTTTATCATTAAAATAAAAACTATTTTTCATATTTTACATACATAAGCTTTTTTTAAACCTCATCGACAAGTGACCTTGCACAACTTTGTAAAAATCAAATATGGCCCCTGAGCACAAAAGTTTGCATTCGGGGGATATAAAACATTGTTTCCCTTTCGTTTTGTGTTGCAGTGACAGTGCTGGCTATTTTTAATGAGCTGAAGGTAGACGTGGACCTGTATGCTTTACTTTTTGGAGAGAGCGTGCTCAATGACGCCGTGGCCATCGTCCTCTCGTCGTAAGTTTTCGCGACACCCCTCTGAAAAATCAACTTACTCATTTGCGCTACGCATCTGCAAATCCTCTACTGCAACTCATCGTACTAACACAAGTCCCTGTCATTCCACTGCTGGCCTTCCATTCATCCATCTGTGTCGTTCATCACCTACCCGTACGTATGCATGCAGTGTTCTTCTCCGCTTGGAGAAGCAGGCTAGGCGGGGAGCTCGATCTGTGCGGCCCGAGGGCACAGAGGAATGGCTGGGGAAGAACCAGACAGTCATTCCTCGGTGGGTGGTTGGGCTGTGTGTTTGGTTGTGGTGGCGTATTGGGGATCCATAAACTGAGTCTTAACATATTTCCTCAAAAAGTGCCCATGGGCGTTTGTACACCAGAGAGTACCAGGCGTTTATTTTTTAAGGCAGCGTCTATTTGAGAGGAGACCTTTATTTGGACAGAGAATTGTGTCAACTGTAACAGGAGAAGTCTATACTTGTGTCCTTTTATTCATGGTTCTTATCACTAATGCAGTGCAGTTGTACGCAGAGTTAATTGTTTCGTGATTCAGTTTCTACATGTCACATAATATAGACGCACATGCATAAACAGTGTGGTCGAAGTTATGTCTATACAAATTTTTGTTCATATTTTTTTTTTTATTTTATTTTTTTAAATCAGCTCTTATTGTTTAGCTTATGGGGGGGGGGGGGGAACACACAAAAAAACAAAGCCCCCTTTTTTATTGGCATCCCAGCTACACATGCGGAAACAGTAACCAAATTTTGGTGTACAGTTTAGATTATACTGTAGCTAATCCCAGTAGTGCAGAAAAAAGTGTCTAATTGAGGTGAGGATCTTATTTGTTTAAATCAGGGATGGAGAATAAATTTTTTTCTCATGGGGCATATACATTTTTACATAATCCTCTGAAGGCCATACTAAATTTAGAAACAAATATGATGCTTTTGTGTTGTAAATGTTTTTAGGCTTTTTATAATACTTCCTTTGAGGTTTGATTTGTTATTAGAATAGCATTTCAGGGCCGTACATGGCTGTTGTAACCCTGGACGGCATAGCAGCAATTTAGTGGGATATGTCCATTTGAGCGGAGGCCACTATTTGAGGAAATATAAACAATTTTAAACGATCTGCTTTTCCTTTTAGATCACTATTGGGTCAAAACTCCTGTTAATCCAAGTGATTTTTTTATTTTTATTTTACAATACAGGGGGTCCTCCTCCTCCCGACAAATTACATTTCAAGGATACATCCAGCATGCGGTGTAAGAGTACGTCTAATGCGGCTCAAGAAGAATTGGATTGTTTAAAATTTATTGTCTAAAAGTATTTTTCATACAAATATTTAGTGTAGTTAATTATGACATTTGGCTTGGAAGTGTTTTCAGGCATATTCACTGTAATTACAGTATGACTTCACTACTACGTTAGCAGTAGGCAATGGCCCATTCTGACTTGCGTAGAAATTTGTGTTACGTTGCCACTATAGGACAGGAACTCCATCATAAATCAAAGACTCTCTACTTGCCCTACTGTTAAAATCACAGGTTATCAAAACATTCACGGATTCAAGTTAATTGGATGTCGATCATCATGTGGGTCCTGTCTCGCTGTGTTGTTTCTAATGGTGTGCACGTTTATGCCGTCTATCTGGCCCTCAGCTCCATTGTGGCCTACCAGCCGGCAGGTGACAACAGCCACAGCTTTGAGGCCATGGCCTTGCTCAAGTCCTTTGGCATCTTCCTGGGCGTCTTCAGCGGATCGTTTGCTCTCGGCGTGGCCACTGGCGTGGTGACGGCACTCATATCCTCCACCAATGCATCTTGTTGGTGTCCCCGCAGCTAGATAGCTATGTTGCTCACTCAATTCATTTATGCTTTGTTATTGAGAGCAAAACTTTTACTTCCGTCTGAGCTTCAGAGACTGCAGTTGTGATTTGTCCTCGCATTTTTAGTTTTTTTTTTTTTTAATAAGGCAGGAAACAGCTCAATAACAATATGCAACTCTATATTTCTGTAATTCTCTGCAAGCATTTACATTTTCACTTTGACAAAATTCTTAGGAAATCACAATGTCGAATTTCTGGTGAGCTATTTTAAGAACAGGCTCGCGGGTACCAATGTTTGCCAACCCTGTTCAATAGTATAGCCCTTATCCTCACGAGGGTCTCGGGTGAGCTAGATCTTATCGCAGCTATCTTTGGGCAAGAGGCAGTGTACACCCTGGACTTGGTCGCCAGTCAATCACAGGCCACATGGAGACAAACAAACATTTGCACCTAAGACCAATTTTGAGTCTTCAAATTACCAAGCACGTTTTGAAATGTAGGAGGTAGTGGGGAGAACATCCAAACGCTACACAGGCCGGAATTGAGATTCGAACCTCGAACACTGTGAGGCAGATGTGCCACTCCATCACCTGCCCAAATGCTAAAAATTAGTGGCAATAATTTTAAAATGTCATTCAAATTTTGGTTTTGTTGTTAAATATTGAATTTTCTAGAAGACATATTTGTATTAAATCGTTTCATTGTGTGAAAGTAACATGATTGTACCATGTAATGATTATACTTGCCTGATAATTTTAACAAGTTTTATTTTTAATTGGAGTGAGCTATTCTTCAACGGGTGCTCATTACATTTTGTTAAGAACCATCGCATTGATAAGACCATTTTTATAACAGGCAATTCTAAAAAAAAAAAGTTCACATCTCTGTCAAATCGGAGCCAGTGTAAAGAAATCATGCAGCGTTAAAAGCTATCAAACCAAGGTTCAATTCATATTACACAGTTGGCCATATAAAATCCTGTCAGAGAATTGTGTGTCAGATATGTAAGATTAGAAGGTGACTTGCTGTTGAGAGCCACATAATCACAGAGCTTGCATGTTACCTTTTATTGCTGGTTTCTCTTAACGTTCCATCACGTGACCAAATTCACCAAGCTCAGGGACTTCCCCTTGCTGGAGACGGCACTGTTTTTCCTCATGTCCTGGAGCACCTTCCTGTTGGCTGAGGCCTGTGGCTTTACCGGTGCTGCATTTGCATAATTATATTTTTAACCATTTTCATCTTGAGGTAAACTGTCACATAATGTTCTGAATGTCTCATTCCAGGCGTGGTTGCCGTGCTGTTCTGCGGGATCACTCAGGCTCACTACACCTACAACAATCTCTCTCGTGACTCACAGGATCGAACCAAACAGGTTAGTGCTGTTCACGTTTGTCTCCAGTGTCATTTTATGGAGGCCAACTGGAGCATATCATTCAACAAAAAATTACAACAAACATTCATTCCCATGAAGCCAGAGCCGTTTCTCATCATGTGTTTGTTTGTCTGCCTGTCATGTCAGTTGTTTGAGCTGCTCAACTTTCTGGCAGAGAACTTCATCTTCTCCTACATGGGCCTGACGCTCTTCTCCTTTCAGTCGCATGTCTTCAACCCCTTGTTCATCATCGGGGCCTTTGTATCCTTTACTCAGCTCCATCCTGAAGAGGTCTTCTTGACTTTCTATTTGGGATGTGCATTTCCATCACACAAATGAATCCCCAAAGTCAAATGGCCAAAAAGGGATTTCAATTAATCTGGATTTTAAGAGTGTAATATGAGCACTGAGCAATACAGTTGGTTAAATACCAGTTGCTTTTACACTGTAAATAGCATGTAGCTGAACGCATGATGGCTAATCACTATCGTGGAACCAACCAGAAAAGCTTGCCAACAAACTGTTGGCAAACTTCAAGTGAGGAGTAGTTTTATTTTTAGTTCATTTTTATGTAACAGTGCATGCTTTTTCTGTAGTTTAGATTTAGTATAGATTTTTATCCATGTCTGATCAAAAGATATCCGATTCTATGCATTTTTTTTCTTGTTATGCTGCCATGACGAATACAGCAGTGACTATTTGTTCCCAATCATTAATTCCTTTTGCAAACCTCCCTCACTGTTCAACCATGGCGCTTTGCCCTTGACTCAATAACTGCTTTAGGTGGCGGTGTTCTTGGGCAGGGCGGCAAACATTTACCCGTTGTCCTTCCTGCTCAATCTGGGCCGCAAGAATAAGATCGGATCCAATTTTCAACACGTCATGATGTTTGCAGGTACGTTTTACTAGATGCTGATGTGAAGTCTCTTAGGTTCACCCTCATAGCTGTCATTTAGTTAATTCTTTAAAAAAAAAAAAAAAAAAAAAAGACAAATGTCAGAAAGTAAGTAGAAGTGGGCTCTTTGTCCTCACTAGTCAAGACTTTTCAGTGCATTAGTAGAACAAGCCTGATGATTTGCCTCTTTACTCCAGTAGAGGGAAGTGTTGTTTAAGGTATTGTATGATAGGGTCTTCTGCATCTCAACTGTGTACTGCACACAAATTCTGAATGGTCTCTAGTGCTTAAATATTGTATGGTCATTTACATACAGCACACAAATTCCTATACTTTAATGTACTTCATATGTTAATAAAGCATATGTCAACCCAGTCGCAAAACCACTTTACCCGGATCAAGATTTAACCTCTCCAATCCCCTCGTTGTGAATGTTTGTCATTCATTGTCAGCATTTGTGGCTTATATGTTTTTGACCTTTTTATAACAGCTCTTCTGAGGTTTTATTTGTTTTTCGAGTGGCGTGGTGGTTTGGATCAAATGCTCTCTCGTTCCATGCGTCTACATAAATTTGAATATGGCAGAAACGTGTATTTCAGTAGGTTGGTTCAAAAAGTTTCACTCCTAAAGATGAATTGAACATAAAGCAAAATACTTTTCAGATGGCAAATTCCTACCTCATTTCTGTACTAAAAATCATATTTGTTTGTTTCTTGTGTAATCTAATTCCTCAAGATGCCGAGTTGTGCGTTTTTGTTAGCACTAACCTATAATCATCAGAATGACAAAAAAAATCAAGCAATATTTTACTGTGTGTAGTGAATCTATATTAGTGTCACTTTTTAAAATAAACTACTGAAATGAATTAAGTTTAGCATGATAATTACAATATTGAGGTTATTGTGATGCGCCTGAATATTATCCTTAGGTCGTAGGTTCCCGACCCCTGGTCTATTTCTACACTTCTGTCTTTTATAGGTCTGCGTGGGGCGATGACATTCGCCCTGTCCATCCGAGACACTGCCACTTACGCCCGTCAGATGATGTTCTCGACCACCTTGCTGATCGTCTTCTTCACTGTGTGGATCTGCGGAGGCGGCACCACGCCAATGCTGTCCTTCATGAGCATTCCGTAAGGGCCACACTTGAGTTCATCTCGTTATCTATGATTTAAAAAAAAAAAAAAAAAAATTATTCCAAAGTCACCGTCCTGTGTGTGTGCCCCCCCCCAGCGTGGGTGTAGACTCTGATCAAGATCACTCAGTAAGTAACCCAGGTTGAAATCTGTTGTTTTTTCTTTGTAATATTGAAAAAAAGAAAACATGACGGAATGTTCTGCCTGACAGAGTTCAGGAATGTTAGACGGCTCTCAGAGGAGGAACACCAAGCATGAGAGCGCCTGGCCCTTCAGGATCTGGTACAACTTTGATCACAAGTATCCTTTGATGTGGAGCAATACTGAATTTTAATTTTAATTTTTTAATACTGAGTTAATCCCTCAAGGGGAAATTCTATTTCCAGTGCTACGTACAGTTTTTGTGGGAGACAGTACACAAAGAGCCAGATTACGTACAATTTATACACACAATTAATCAATCAATCAAACTATAAAGTGTTTTTCATACATAAATTGCAACACAAAGTTATTTACATAGGTAAATTCAAGCCTGTCCCGCCACTGGTCCATATACACGCACACACAACACACTCACACATGGCTCACAGGTTAGAAATAATGACACAATGACCTATGGTGTACTGTATGGCTGGGTCCAGAAGATCCAGCTGAAATACAAGTTCAAATGAGCATCCATTGGACCAGTGTCATCAGAAGCTGTGGAGATACAGCTGTGTTGCATCAGCATAACAGGAAGTTCACTCCATGTCTTCTAATGACACTGCCAAGAGGGAACATAAAAGTTACATAGTACAGGGCCTAAATTTAATCCCTGCGGCACACCACGTTTTTTTCATGGACTTTCGAGGAGCATGGATTCAAGCATATAAACTTTTTTAGGCACTTGTATCATTATACGGATTTTTGTACCTTTTTCAAAATGCTCAAGGTCCTTCACAGCTTTCGCACAGCTACCTAAAACCCCTCCTGACCCACAGTGGCCCCCCTCTTACCGCCACTCTGCCAGCCTGTTGCGGACCACTGGCACGGTGCCTCACCAGCCCACAAGCATATGAGGTTTGAACGCCAACTACATTGTTTAACATGTTTGAATAGGCGCGTCATTAAAAGGTTGGAATGTTTAATAGTTGGACACGTGCTTGAATTTTGGATTGCTTTTGCGTGAAATTATAACATGGACAATTTGTGTATACTCTTTCCTTAAATAGGGGCCAACCCTCTAGTAGGCGCTGTGCCACAATTAGTCAGTGAGTGTATCATGCACTCAAGACAAACCAATACCTGCCTTAAATCGAGACCTCCCTTTTCCCATTAGGAAACTAATAAACAGGTAATTAAACTAATTTCATTGACATTGTTCACACGCACAGATGTAATAGTTAACTGCTGACCCCATTTTGACCTGTTGCTAGCCAAAAGAGCAGCACCTACGAAGACAGTGAATTAAAGTGTGGCGTCTTATTGCATGTTTTAAATGATGAAAAAAACACTTACTGATGAGATGGCATCTTCGTCCTAGTAGACACTGACGTGTGAGTGCTCTACAGCGTGTGTGTCCGTGTTGATGCTGTGGGGAGCTACATGACCTTGATTCTTACTTTAAGATCCCCTTTCACTTAGCATCTGTTGTAACACCCAGGTTTTATTTTTTTTATTTTTTTATTCCCCACAAGGCCACCCCCTAATATGCGCCACGCAAACCCAATTTTCAGTAAAAACAAAACCATGATGGCTAACCAATCCTATTCTGCTAAAATGCCACATGATGGCGCCATCTCTTGGTAATAGGACAACCGTAATTGCTGTCAATGAAGTATTGTTGAAGTGATATACCTCCACCGAGAGACAATGGTCTTTTTTATGTCAGGGACAAGCTAAATTTAGGCTGGGTTGTTTGTGGAAATAACGGTGTCTTCGCTGCATGTGCTCTTTCGATGCATAATTAAAAAATTCAATAATCTGTAAGTCATTTGCTTTTAAAGGTAATGTCGTAAAATGAGTTTGGAATGTTATTAAACTGGTTAGGGGTCAATTTAGACAAATGTAATCATTTTGCGGTGGGTGTGGCAGGGCTGGAACTATCTGTTTACTGTACAGTAGTTTTTGCCCCATACCTATATAAAAATAATACACATTACACCCAGTACGAAAAGTGTATACATCTTTGTTGTATTTTGACATTCAGGTAATGTAAATATATAATTTGTGGCATTATGCACGTTGTAAGAAAATGGTATGATGCCTGTAGGAAATGCAAAAATTTTTTACCTGTATTTCATTTAATATACATTATTTTGGGGTCTCGTCCACCCTTTATTTTCACACAATAGAACGAAGGGCCTCTCCACGACGAAGACTTCATCCTGAACGACGCCAGCGTGAGCTCCATGTACGCCGACGTGACCGTCAGTACGGACAGCTCGGGCTCCAGCGGGGTCAAGCACCACCGCCCGGCCTCCGCCGACGAGAGCCTGGACCACGAACTGGCAATGGCTGAACATGAGGTGGCCATCCGGGGCACCCGCCTGGTCCTGCCCATGAACGACCCGACCGATCCCCCGACAACCGTGACTCTGCCTCCGCCGCCCTCCCCGCCCCGCTCAGACCCCCGTAGGCACAGACTATGAGAAAAGGTTTGCACTGGCGGGATGCGGCTTCTCATCCAAGTTCATTTTGTTTCGAAACCCTCCATTGTTGGGTCAGTGGTTATATTTACATGGCAGCACTGTATGTTCCGCAGGCTATCTATACGGCAATTCACGATGACAGTATACCAATCCAGTTCCACGAGATCGTACTGTACATTTAATTGTTAGATTTTCAAGGCTTGTTAGAACAGTGGCTATTTTTATGTGACTGTAATTATTTTGGGGTTCCCCTGCAGGCTATTTTTACAGTGGTTCTCATTAGACAGATTGTTTTTTTTGTTTGTTTGTTTTCACAGCTCTGCTATGTTGCTAGAGTGAGGAAGTCTTTCTAATGCTTGAAAAGAAGTTGAGATTTGCAGACAGCCTTGTGGCTATTTTTACGTGACGATTTTATTTGTTTACTCCTGCAAGCTAGTTTTGCGGTAATTCTCCACGAGACTTATCAGTCTTTTTCCTAGCTCAGCCATGTTGCTGGTGTACACCAGTCATTCTTATTAGTGCGAAGAATTTTGAGACAGAGGCCCTGGCTAATTTTACGTGACTAGTGTATTTTCTACAGGTTAATTTTCGGTAGTTCACAACCATGCCCATTTAAGCAATTTTTCCAACTTAGCCATTTAGCTAGTGTTAGCCAGTCATTCATGTTAGTGCAAATAATTTGAGACTTGGCTATGGCTATTTTTACATGACTGAAAGAAGACTGACTGACTGACTATTTTTCTGCAGGCTTTTTTTCCCCCTCATTAGTTCCTGACCATGCATATTCAGCATTTTTTCCCTAACTCGGCCATGTTGCTGGTGTTAGCCATTCATGCTTATTGGCGCAAAGGAGATGCAGCGGTCGGTTTAGTATAAGTTGATTTTCTCAAGAAATTTGACGCAGACTGTTGGGACTTTTTACGGCCGTGGCTACTCTTATGTATCTTTCGGTAGTTCCCAACACTATTCCCCCCAACTCTGACACTTTGCTAGTATAAACTAATCATTTTTATTGGTGCAAAGGATTTGACACTTTATTCAGCTCAGCCATGTTGCTAGTGTTAGCCAATCGTTCTTGTTGGTGCAAAGGAGGTTTAGACAAGCGAGTGGCTATTTTTCCCTGATTGTACAGTAATAGGCGGCACAGCGGACGACTGGTTAGAGCGTCAGCCTCACAGTTTTGAGGACCCGGGTTCAATCCCCGGCCCCCCCTGTGTGGAGTTTGCATGTTCTCCCCGTGCCTGCGTGGGTTTTCTCCAGGCACTCCGGTTTCCTCCCCCATCCCAAAAACATGCATTAATTCGAGACTCTAAATTGCCCGTAGGTGTGAATGTGAGTGCGGATGGTTGTTTGTGTGTTTGTATGTGCCCTGCGATTGGCTGGCAACCAGTTCAGGGTGTACCCCGCCTCCTGCCCGATGACAGCTGGGATGGGCTCCAGCATGCCCGCGACCCTAGTGAGGAGAAGCGGCTCAGAAAATGGATGGATGGATGTACAGTAATATATCTTTTGGTACTCCCGGATTGTTCTTATTGGCGCAAAGGAGATTCAGCAATGCAATCCAAAGTTATTTTGACAAGTATTGATGCTTGTTTAGGAAGTGGCTATTGTGACATGATTGTACTTGTGAAGCTGTTTTTCCCGTAGTTCCTCACTAGTTCAAAATTTTACAGCTCTGCTGTATTCCTAATACAAACAAACACATTTTGTTTGTTTTGGAGAGCAAAGGAAATGGAGAAATGCAATTGAAGTTCATTTTGTCAAGACATTTCTCAGGTTGTTGAGGAAATGCTTATACAATGGCTATTTTTACATGACTGTGATTTATTTTGATTTATATTTCTATGGTTTTCAATTAGACTAATTAGGCACTTAAAAAAAATAAAAAATAAATACATTTCCAGCTCTGCCGTTTTGGTAGTTGTAATTCGTCATGCTTTTTAGCAGCGTCTATTCTAACAGTAATTCCTGTCCTGCCTGAGAAGTGAATGTGGTCTTCTACTAGGCTGCTAAATCATTTTCCACTGTACAGGACCCAAGTTTTGGGTCGTTCACTCTTTCACTTTTTTGTGCTTCACTGACTCAACATCTGTCTTGCTGCTATTAAGAAAGCATGACTAACATACTTAGTAATGCAGCTGATAAAAAGGGTCAGAAAACAATTGTCTGGACAAACCATTACAGTCACATAATTCTAGCCACTGTATTAACTTTTAACAAATGAAAGAATCCTCTGTTTTCACTGTTTCTCGTCGCTTAAAGTCTTTACATGGACAGGTCCTCCTCAGCTACATGAGGAGCTGTGCGAGGAGAGCTCCGTGACTGTAGGCTTGATCATGAGTGCGCTACATGCAAGGTCAGGTACTGTTAATCGAACTACACTTAAGGATGTGCACATTGAGTCACCGGTTAGAGAGGCTAAGCTACATGAGAACTGACTACTTCCACACTCCTGTAAAGACATTTTAGCACTACCTGTGTTTTTCATTCATGTGTGGATTTATTTATTTCTTTGTTGTTTTATGGTATGAAATTTCTTTATTATGGTGTTTGTAGAGGTAGGACAGCTTGGTGGCGAGACACATCTTTTTGTCCCCTCGAAGGCACCGTGACAGTGTTATCCCACAGGAGGTACGCTGTATGAATGTAGAGAGGTTATCGATTGTCATTCCGGAGGTTACTTAATTATGAGCGTGTGAAAAGAAATTATTTGTGTAATGTAGCAAGATGCTTCTTACGGCGAGATGTGCACTTCCCCTGTGAACGTCATTTACAAGCTTGCGACTGAAGAAAAAAAAAACGAAAGTCTGCTAATCTGACTGACACGCGCGCGTGTGCGCTATGTCTTTGGGAGGAAGGCAGGTTCAATTGTTGTGAATTCAAGTGCCTCAATTGTAAATTGAACTCAATGTAGATTTGTACATTTTATTTGTGCAGTCATTTTGACTGACACTAAATGCGCTGATTGATGTTGAATGTGAACAGTACAGTTGGTCTAATAGTCATTTTTAGATTTAACTAGGATTAACAATATGTCATCAGAACTAATCGCATTGTGGAACAGTGTAAGGTTTACTGACTTGTTGAGTACAACGTTCTTGGACTTCTAAATGGTGGAACCTCCAAAGTTGAACGCCCCTAAAGCAGGAAAACGAAAGCTCTGTTGTGCTTTTTTTTTTTTTTTTTTTTTGTGACTGTAAAAAAAGAATAGGTGTAATGATAACCATAGAACATGACGTCGAACTGACTACAACATAGTAAAACATGTGGCAACACAGTACAATACGAGCAATAAATGAATGAGTAATTATTAATTAATTATTAATTAATTTGTCCACGAAAAATTAATTACATGGACACATTTATTTCAACAAACATGCTTATGTAAATAGCATGTAGTTAGTGACTTCCATGACAGTGATCAAAAAAGAATTGAAAGAAAGAAAAAAGACACTTCTGTCAGTGTGCATGCGAAACGGTCTCAGTTCACGTGCATATGTCTCCAGGCACACACGCCTGGGACTCTTTTGCTGGGTGTAACACATGAATATGCAAATTGCTTGGGTATCCCCTCACTCACACTCTCGTCCTACAGACTTTTATAATTTACATAGTCAATCCCACCACATTTCAGTTGTACAGCCGGGTTCACGACCCTGGTCCTGCATGCTCCTTCTCCTGTCCTTGTCCTGTTCTATCTTGTCCTGTCCTTCCCTCACAGGGTGTAGCACTACAGTCCAATACAACACTCATATCTAATGTTTCATTGTTGTAGATATGTAATGATTTACTTTTCTCATCCTGTTTACAATTAGTGCTTTGTCTTTTGCCTTTGTTTCTCTCTCCCCTCTAGAAACTTTGTTCTGATCGACTCTGATTCTCAATAATCATCAATTATAATACTAAGAAACCACAGCGGCAGCTTAAAAACTCCACTGTGACACAGTAAAACTGTTCCAGTATTAAAGGGATACAGATCCTCCATTCTGCTTGACCTAACAGCTGAACAGGACAAAAAAATAAATAAAGGCTGAGTCGTTTTAGTTTTATTACACATTGTTTCATGTCTCTATTCTTGTTTGGCGTTCGGGAACGGTAAAAGGTTACTTAAAGCATTACTTGTACAGTTGAGGTTTCATGTGCCAGAGGAGCCTGGAACAAATTATTGAGTAAAACTTAGAATTTAGTCAACGGAGCTTATTACGTTGGACTTTGGAGGTTCCACTGTAGCAATACAAAAGGATCTCACCCACTCGTCTGCTTTTTTGCACTTAGGCATTTCTGTAGTTTGGTGGACTGAAACTCGCCCTTTCGTCTTTGTACCGAGCAGGCTGGTCAACACCCTAAGAGTGTCTTTTGTCTTTAATATACCCAGATAAATAATTATTCTCTCAATGTGTTTTTGTCTTGATTTCGTATTCAGAATTAAGCTTTTCAGCAAAATCGTCCACAGAATTTGGATTGCGTGTTAATTTCATGTGTGATTGAAACAGAGATTTAATTTATATGGTACTTTTGTCTTAGCTATCACACTTCAAACTAAATATATTTGTAAAAAATGTCTGGTTCTGCTCTTTGTAGAGATTGAACACTGGAGTATGTGAGCATGAAAGTAATGTATTTGTGTAAGCATTTTTAAGAAAAAGAAATGTGATCTAATGTTCAGGAAATATTTGACTTATTCCCTCCTGTTCTGTCATTCTATATTTTTGGTCTCCTGTTTGGCAACTTGCAAATATATTAGAAATAAATGTCAAGAACAACAGCACATTGTTTCTTCTCATCCTGTGAGTGTATTTTGATGGAGTAAGGTAATCATTTAACAGGATGTTTATTTTTGCAAATGTGTTTTTTACTGATTTGGGGGTCTGCATCATACAGAGAACTGTGTTCGTATACCTCTCTTGAAGCTGAATCACCAAATATGACCAAATAGCTCACTATGATGCAGTGCAGTTCACTACAACCGCACTACAGGTTGGTCCTCGGTTTACGACGGAGTACCGCGTTTGTTGGAATGCGCCTCATTCACAAGCGCTGAATACGCACAAATGTGTGCTTAAATGGTGCGTACGAACATCCATCCATCCTTTTCCCTCACCGCTTATCCTCAGTAGGGTCGCGGGCTGCTGGAGCCTATCCCAGCTATCTTCAAGCGGGAGGCAGGGTACACCCCGAACCGGTCGCCAGCCAATCGCGTACGAACATTTGACACACCAATGTTTGATTCTTCACTTCATGTTCAATACAAACTATGAGCGAGTAAGTTAAAACACTCATCTTCACTCGTTTATTGCAAGTTATTAAGAACTCCAAATAGGAACAAATCAGAATCATCAGAATCATCTTTATTTGCCAAGTATGTCCAAAACACACAAGGAATTTGTCTCCGGTAGTTGGAGCCGCTCTAGTACAACAGACAGTCAATTTACAGAACACTTTGGGGACATAAAGACATTGACAAAAAACAATTGTGCAAAAAGATGCAGAGTCCTCTAGCACTTAGATTTTTTATTATGGTAATGATTTTAAGTTAGCACTAATTGTAAATTTTTCCTTCATAAACTTAATTTGTCTTCCCCCCCCCAATTTATACACACTGGGTCGTTTGGAAAAAATGCATTTTAAACATTCATAAATTATAAGACAGGAAAGACACCCCCACCCCCCATGTAATTAATTATTTTTTTCTTTATTAGCATATTTTGTATTTTAATAATCCAAAAGTAATTTGAAGTAATCACGTTCCATTAATATTATGGTACTTGCACTAACATGACTGACTACATTTTCAAATGATTCCTTTTATTTGTATTCTTTTGAAAGTGCTTTTCAAGGAAGTCCCCATTGTAGTTTTATTTTGAAGTCGGACGCCAAACATCCGGTCTCGGCTTGGTTATTTATGTCTAACAGACGACGCCAGCCACCACCAGACTTGTTTACGCAGAGGTCGGAGGTCCCGTCGCTTCTCGACGCCCACGGCGAGACGCGCATCTGTCGCCACGCGACTCGCGACCTTCACCCGGTAAGATGGAGGACCACAAAAAATATGTTCATGTCTACGTGACTAAACCTAGGACGTGTGTTTAGTTGGAAAAGTTGGTGCGCTACTTTGCGTACGCGTGTGATGGATCATACTCGTTTGTGCTTTATGTTTGATACGTGACGACATTCATATTTTAAACGGATAAGAGCAATTCTCTACATGTACTTCTGTCGGTAATAATCTACTGTTCTCTGATGATGATCAGCATGATGACGTCATTGTCTCACGCATCTTGTGATTTCTTACAGACTTGCCGGGCAAAAAAACCCTCCGAAATCTAAAGAGGAAACGAGCCTTAAAAGTTGTTGCATGGGGCGTTGTCTCTGTAAGTAATTCTGTGTGCTGTGTGTGTGTGACTTTTGGAAGCCTTGCAATCTGTTTCCAGTTAGCAAGTTTCCTCTTTTCCTCACTCACTGATCGAAGTGTCAAGGCCAAGAAAATGCACACAAAGTTCAATTAACATTCCTCTACAGCAATTGGCTACTGTACACAAGGGAAGTTCTTCAGACTTGTTGCAATCCAAAATAACCCTATAAATAAAAAAGTCAAAACCGTAAAAAAGCGTTACAAGTACCCTAGAAAAACGTATAGCGAATAAAGGGTATTCCACAGCCAGTGGTCATATTCTTATAATAGCAGAAACATGAATGACTTGCAGTGTGTCGAAGCAGCAGTGATAGTGATCCTCTTTGAGCCTGTTTGAAAGGTTAAATCACAGCGTTGTAAAACTTTATCCACTTTCTGCGGCTTCACGTCGAGCTCCATGTCAGCGAATGTACAGTTAAGTGAGTGCATCGCTTTTTATGGGACTTTTATTGAAACGTGATCGGACAACGTCTACTAAAATTGAAGTTACATTGGCCAGGCCCGGCACTACTAATTCTGAAGGCCCTGCGCAGATTATATTGACATGGCAACACAAAGCGGCTGGAATCTGATTGGACAAAAAAATAAAAATAAACATTTACATATACTGGAAGCAGTTCAAGCTAAGAGAAACCCGACTAACTGTCGTGGATAAATTAATACAATTTCATGGAACTTGGATTGATTTCAGTTCTGGAATTTACAGCCACGGTTATTAAAAAAACTAAACAAAACAAAACATTTTTTTATTCTTTAGTCAAGATTTTTGGGCTCAAACTGCTGTCAAAAATAGAGTTCAGGATCAATTACAGTCCCGTTATATGAAACCCTCTTTTATTTCATTTTGTATTGCCGGAGCCATTAATTATACAGTGGTGTCTTGACTAACAAGTTTAATCTGTTCTATGACCACGCTTGTAACTCAAAACCTTTGTATCTCAAATCATCAATGCCATTATTCCATTCCAGCCACCAAAAAAACCACCAACATTTTTTTTAATGTTTTAATAATAGCACGCTACAGTATTGTACTTTATAAAAACATCACATAATGACATAATTAAATATAACAAAGAATTAAACAGTGACACAATAGGCATTGTGTCACTCTTTCTGGTGTGCAGACCTTGGCCTCAAAAAGCAGTGCAGAAGCACGCCACTATTCACAGGGGATAAGGACCAGGCCGGACAGTGAATAGCGAAAATCCGTTGATAATTGACGGCCATTGTAATTGCATTTTTAAACAAAGCAAATAAACTCCCCAAAAATTCTTGAATAAGTGGCGTAAGTCAAGGTACCACTGTTCCAGTGTTCAGAAAGCTCTTTCAAACGCTCCAAAAATCAAGCATTCTTCAAGTAAATATAGCCAAGCTTTTCCACAGACTGTGAAAATTGTTGCCTCGGATCACTTGAGTTGTTTTGCAGCCCTCGTGAACATCCCTTCCAAGACTTGTGCAAGCGCACCCAGCTTTCTGCTGTAACACTTAAATCATCTGCTGCTTAAAGAGTACATTTTGTTTTTCTATTTGCGGCTTTTTGTTTGGCAGGAGTGTTTAACGCGTAGATTCTGGACTGGGGCACTGAGATTTACGTCGAATCGTTTGTACAGTTCGAAATCCCTCAAGACAGTAGTTTATGTCACACGCAGTCGCTCATCTTGTAATGTTTTAAAGGCCTTTCTTTTATGTTATAGTAGTGGCTGGTTTGCACACACCGAGAATGTGGTGGATATTAACATGAAAGGAAATTGGTAATAGACAGCTGGTAAAATCTTGGTCGCTATGTTGCTTTCTTTCGTTTCTGCATTATTCCACTTGCTGGAATTGGTCTTGTTGGTGCCAAATACAGAAACAAAAACATTTTGAGAAGCGGAAATGTTGAGTCAACCTTACGATCAAATATTGTCCAGTAGTTGTTGGTTTTGTACGACGACGAAGTACGATTGCACGGGATACCAATACTACAAAAGTATCATCAAAAATTAAACGATACGACGTATTTTTAGTACCAGTGCTTCTGTGCTGTTCAGCAGATAGTGAACACTTCTCCATCATCTATGATTGCACTGTTTTTAGTGATATTTTACTTTTTACTGTGATATCATTCCAGTACGACTATTGGGGTACTCTATGCAGGTATCGTATCAAAGTCAAAATGTTGGTATTGTGACAACCAACTACAGTCGTGCCAGAAAATGTTCAGTGTTCAGAAAATGGGTGGATGGCATTTGAAAAAAGAAAGGCCTCCCCTCTAATAGATGTCCATCTGCAGTTGGGTAAATAAAAAAAATAGGGAATTATTAAGAAAAACAATACATATAAACCCATTTGTGCAGATTTTGTCCTCCCTCTAATACCTGCCTGATTCTGTCAGCAGTTGAAGAAATAAACGCCCCTTTGGCCGCTAGTTAAGGAAATACGCTAATTGTATTTGAATTAGTTTTTAATTATTTAATATCATTGTAAAAAAATGCATTTGTACTAATAAAAGCCTACCCTTGGTAATAGATGCCCTCCTGCCACTATTTCACCACTGTATGGAAATATTATTTTCATATTTTTTTATTAATTTAATAATATAGAAAAGAGTGTGTAAAAATAAAGGCCTCCCCACTAATAGATGCCTGGTACTCTCTTCAGTTGCGTAAATAAACGTCAAAGCCCACTATTTGCTTCATTATGGTAAAATTATTTAATATTATTATAAAATTGCATTGGTAACAGCGTGTGTGTGTGTGTGTGTTAGTGTGTACCATGCCAACGCTCTTGCGATGGAGACTTCCTGTTTCTGTGTTCCAGCACATTCTTGGCCGATAAGCTCACGCCAACACGTGGGCACGACGCAGATGTCGTGCCGACAAATGTAAAAATTTCCGTACGGTGTCAGATGGCTCGGGGTAGGGTGTGGATTTAATGGAGTTGAACTGCATGAGGAAGGGCACCCTGATTGATCAGACATGAGGACACACTTCCTTCCAAATCCAACATGTATCTTGTATCAATATTTAGAACCATTACATGCCCAAGTAGGAAAATACAGAACAGTCAGCTGCATCATTTTCTTCCCACTTAACACGCTTTACCCTCCTTAATACAAGCCAGGACCACACACACTGGCACACTAGTAGTTTTTCATTAACACTTAGCAGTGCATGATAATGATCGGTATCTGCTATAAAAACAAGGTTTATTATGACAAGGGGCGAGGAAAAAAAAGTTGAGACTTGTTGGCTGACATCCCCAAACGTGATTTATTTTTCCCTCCGACCTGCGTGGAATTCCCGGCTGGCTTCCTGTCAGCGAATAGTTCCCACACCAGATCGGCGTCTCTTTATCACGCTGGTGGCGCTATTGTTATGTCGTCAACCTGCGTGGCTCTCTGTGGCTGCAGCCTGTGAATTGCTTTTGCTCTACACAGTTTAGTGGGAGAAGAAAACAACAGGTAGAGGCTTGAAAATCAGGAAGTTTATTTACGAACTGTACAGTCAAGTTTAAAGAAGACTGTCAACTGTGGGCCCGTGAAGCCCTTTGAGATTCTTTTGTGATTAAGTCCTATACAAATAGATGTGACTTGACTTGCAATGCAATCTATTTTGCAATTTAAAAGACTTCCCAGGTGTCTTAATAAAAGGTCTCTGACACTCTTCAGTGGAAATACAAAAATGATTAAGAATCACAGCACACTACGTATGTAAAATAACCACATAGGTTTACCTAAAAATAACCTCTCATTCACTGCCAGGGCTCCATGTTAACATGGATATTTGAATTCAACATCCGTCAATGGCACTGAATGAGTTTTAATAGTGTTTTCTTAGTTTGTTAACAAGTGGTGTTATAACACTTTAAGCCTTCGAGCCATTCTTCGCAAAAGCTTAAAAAAAAAAAATGCCTATGTGTACTTTTATATTGCCAGTCTGACATGTGTTACTCCATTGTTTGGGTTCAAATTTTGTACTGTTGCTTAAAGGTTTATAAGCAACAGGTTCCTTGTGAGTGTGTGCTGGCATGCAGCTGTAATCATGAGGTTTGTGGGTTTTCTTTTCTCGGGAGTGGCCCTGCCTGTCTCGTGCGTGAGAGACTGGTTTGTCTACATAGTCCAGATCTGACCACATGTGCCATACCAAGCATTCTTTCATGCATTCACCTCTCTATGTGGTCACACAGTATATTCACACAAATCCATGTACACTCTCCCACATTACTGTATACATACACAACTCAGATTTTTTTCTCTCCATCATGATTGTGCAAGATGAAAAATAGAGGGTAATTTTATATATATATATATATATATATATATATATATATATATATAAACTTTATTTTTAGTTTTAATAATATTTCATAATGTTTAAGACTTTTTAATCATTTTCAATAAATCAATAAGGTAAGGAGGGACGAAAAAGAGATAAACGTCTGTTTTCAATGGTATGGGGTGTACACTGCTCTCTGTTGGCTGCTGCTGGTATATCATACAACGCTGGATGAGAAACGTGTCATTTACTTTGGCACAGAAATTGCAGCACCCGTCCGTCGTAAAGTTAAAATAAGCACGCGACATTTCATCACTTTTCCTGCACTTGGGATGAGCTGGTTGGAAGCGTGCTACATTCCATTCCACACCCGCCTTTTATCCATTCAGTGTGTAGCGATTATGTATGAAATAAGAATTGTAATTAGTGTTTCCGGCTCACCAGTCGCACCCAACAGCATTCCTGTGCTTCACAATTTCATTGGTGACTCACCTTTAATATCACAGAGTGGCTCATTATGTGTTTTCTTGTAATGTTGTCAAACAAAATAGCGGAAATACTGCAAATTGTTAAACGACAAAATGCATACACAGTCTGGTGTGTGAGGTGCGATCACTACTCGTGTTCGGTATAAATATCTGGGTCATACTCTCGTGGCATTACTCGGGATGATTGATTGATCAAGAATTAAATCGGTTCCCAGATGTCTTCGTAAAATGTCTGACCTGCTTTTTGTAAAAATACCCAAAGGATCAAGAAGTTAGTTAAGGTGGTGGACCTGTCTCCTGCAAATGAGCCACCCTTGTGCAGGTGAAGGTGGTGTACCAATGCAAGAACCGCTTTTGTTACCATGATAACAAGGAGCTGGCTATTTATCCAGACCCCAAATCCCTTTTGTAGGGCACTAATTTCTGTACTTGTATAAGTCAAACTTGTGACTGAAATCCGATTTCTGACTGAAGCTTGTTTCTTGTGTTTTGTTGTTGCTTCAGAGATGAAAAATGGCAGCTAGCGTGCATTGTTTCTACTGTCGCGAGGACCTCGGCGGCAGGAGGTTTGTGCGCAACGAGGGCCGGCCAGTGTGCGTACGCTGCCACACCAAGTTCTGCGCCAACAGCTGCGCCGAGTGCCACCGACCCATCTCTGTGGAATCCAAGGTGTCTACACGCACATGCAATCATGCAGTATTATTTGGCACCTGGATGTGACACTCACACCCATCAGGAGCTGAGCCACAAGGGCCGCTACTGGCACGAGGACTGCTTCCGATGCGCCAAGTGCTACAAAGCGCTGGCCAAGGAGCCATTCACCACCAAGGATGAGCGCATCCTGTGTGGCAAGTGCTGCTCCAGAGAAGAGGCACCACGCTGCCACGCCTGCTACAAACCCATACTCGCTGGTGAGAATCAATACATGTACAGAAGACATTTGGTACAAGAAAACCTAGGCAAACTAGCAAATGCTCCATTTGTTTTCAAATTTCCGTTGTTGAAAAGTTTAGAACTCCGGGACACTAATGCTATTCAATAGACCTGCCAATGGCATTTTGCATTGCTTGTTTGCATTTAGATAAGCTAATTTAAGCACACAGTGTGTAGCTCTCTTAGTTGTATGCTTAGTTTGACAGTAAACTTCAACTGGGAGTGGAAATAAACAACGTATATACTCATGTAATACTTTTTCAAAATAAAGTACAATATTCTACAGTGCTATTTTTCTTATTAATAAACACATTACAAACATTTTGGTTGTATTTTTGGGAGGCTGCAACGAATTGTTATTGTCATTCATTTCATTGGGGAAATATGATTTGAAATACTGTGTGAGTGTTTTTAGTTACAAGTGTGGTCAAGGAACACATTAAACTCATATCTTATGGTGCCTCGGTATTAATGGTCCCGTATTTTACCAAGTCAACTTTTTCTACTATTTGGGATGTTCTATTAGCTATATGGTGCCTCAATAAACATGTGAAATGTGAATTAAAATTGCCCACGGATTCCCTAGTTACAGACGTTGAATTTCCGTAACTAGCAGAGATCTCCACCTCAGTCTCCGCTCGCGAGCCAGCGCTGCCGACTTAACGAACACGTGTGCTCTCACAAGTTGGTCTTCTACACTGAGGCCACCAATCAGAGGAAAGGGGACGGTCTTAGCCAAATATGAACAAAGTGGATACAAAACTGGGTCAAACAGAAGTAGCTCTCAGAGGGGCCTTTTCTGGGCACTCGTGTGACAGGACCAATGTTTTTTTGTTTTGTTTATTTTAAAATGAAATTGACACCTTTCTACTGAGTCCATGTTAGAGAGTCACTCTATGGAGGTCTAAATAGCCAAACTACGGGACCTTTTATATGCTTGTAAATTCAAAATTGGGACTGAAATCGTCTGACCGGTTTGTTTTGCTTTGTTTTGTCATCGTACATATTGTACTTCAAAGTTAAATACAGTATAACTCAACTGTACTTGAAAAATGTATTGTACTGGATTAAACAAAGTTCAAGCCAGGTTGATACCCTTACCACACTTGGAGAATCATTGTTCTAATCCATTTGTATGTGTCATCTCCATTTACAGGCACGGAGAGTGTGGAGTATAAAGGCAATTCGTTCCACGACGAGTGCTTCATCTGCTGCCACTGCAAGCGACCGATGGCGTCGCAGAGCTTCATCGCCAAAGAAAGTGACGTCTTTTGCAGTCCCTGCTACGACAACAAGTTTGCAAAGATCTGCGTCTCCTGCAAAAAGGTAATCAATGAAAACATGAGAAGTCGGAATCAAAACTGAGCGTGAATATGTTGACTCCTTTGTAGCCAATAATGTCCGGAGGAGTCAACTACCAGGAGCAGCCTTGGCACGGTCACTGTTTCGTGTGCAGCTCCTGCTCCAAGCCTCTGGCCGGGTCCAGCTTCACCACCCACCAGGACCAGGTCTTCTGCGTGGACTGCTACAAGACCACCGTGGCTAAGAAATGCAGCGGCTGCCATATGGCCATCACAGGTTCCTTTTTTGCCTCCATTCATATTTGAGTGTGTTTAATAGATCCGTTTTTTTTTTTTTTTTTTTTTTTTTTTTTTAACTTTTATGGAGCAAGGCAAATATTTTAAATTAGAAAAAAATCTCACCACGGCACACCATAAAAATGTCACAATAAGTATGTACAATTGAATCTTGACCTACAAGTGACCCAATTTAACAAGTTTTTCGAGATGCAAGCCGTCGTTCGGGCAGTTTTTTTGTCTTGAATTGAATGCAACAATGTAGCTTGAAGCAGTTTATTGCCACTCCCAGTTGGAGTTTATTGGAAATCTAAACATAGCACAACGACAAGGACATGATGTGTATTTAACCAAACAGCATATACCTCACCAACAGTTCTAGATGTATGAAAAAAATATTAAATTAACCAAATTCGGATGTTTGCATGTATTATACAGTCCCGTTGTGCCTGAGGTGCACAATGAATACATGAAATCATGATGCACAAACTGTTCAATTCTTTGCATTCAGATTAATCATCTTATTAACTGTTTGGGTGTATAAAGTTCAATACTGTAGAGTGCTGATTTTTTTAGTTAAAATACATTACAACATTTTGTTGTTTTTTTATGGGGTGCTGGAATGGATTAATGGCATTGCCATTCATTTCAATGGGGAAAGATGATTATAATAATGAGTGTTTTGAGTTGCGAGTGTGGTCAAGGAATGAATTCAACTCAATGGTCAAGGCACCACTGTACAGTTGAAACCCTACTTACTATACCATGGTTCATCAGTCGCACCCCCATTATGAAATTGCTGATTTTTTTTTTTTTATGGAATGTGTACAGTATCTGTCTTTCGTGGAAATCATTCACACTCACATTCCCACCTATTTTGACTATAGCGTCTTAATCGAAGCTGACATGAATGTTTCTAGAATGTGGGTCGTTGCAAAAGTTTCTCTTTTGTGATGGTTTTCCTCTCCGCCCAGGTTTTGGCAAAGGGGTGAACGTGGTGAGCTATGACGGAGGCTCCTGGCACGAATACTGCTTCAACTGTAAGCAGTGCTCCCTCAGTCTGGCCAACACGCCCTTTGTGGCCAAAGGCCGCGACATCCTGTGCTCCGACTGCGGCGGCAAGTAGATAACGAAAACCTCGCGGTTCTACAGACCCGCTTTTGTCTTTGGGCTGTGCTTAAACGATGGCATTAAAGATGTCCTTATTTCAATGACTGCCCCTTTTACACATTTACACTTTTACACGTTTTAGAGATTCAATTCTCCCTCATAATCGACGTGACAATCCAAGTTTCACCCCCTGATCTTTATCTCCTACTCAAAAGCTGTGCTGGTCTCCAAAAAAATGTATTCGACGAATAGTTTTGTCGTTGGCAATAAACGGTTGGATTCCAGTTAACGAATAAAGACGTCCTCCTTTGGAAAAACAACAAGAGAACTTTTAAGTCTTGACCTCATATTCCTCTGATACCGATGAAAGAATATACCATATTTCCTCAAATAATAGCCACCATATATATACACACACACAACTTTATTCTTGAGGAAAAAGGTAGATTGCTCAAGATTCATCTCTGAGTATTTTCAAGAAAAGTCACACTTTTACTTGAAAATATGCAATTTTATTATGGTTATAATACGAAATGAATCTCTGAAATATCTGACTTATTTCTTATGTTGACTATATAGGACTATTTTAGCAGCCCCCACCGAAGCATGTCAACTGTTTCTCAGATGACTTGAAGTGTCTTAAATTCCAAGCGCAGTATTCAAAATAATCTTCCATTACGAGGACGGAATTCCAGTTGTGACACGAGGGTGCGCCAAAATGTTGTGTGCATCCATAGTTATGCCTTTTTCATTACAGTCTGTATTAGACCGGTCTTCAATATAGAACTGATGACACCTGCTCGGATGAGAGGTCTTCTAAGACAGCCAAAACAGTCCAGTTGCAATTGATTCAGTGCTCTGATCATGAAATTACCTGGATGAATGCGAATATTCACAGGCATTTTCATGATAGTTCGGTTTCACTTGGCAAATATTTTAATATAGCGGTAGCCTTTGTCAAAAATAAGGCTCCGTTGAAGTAAGATGCCTCCCCCATCTGTGGTTGTGTAACATTATTTGAGGAAATATGCAGTACAGTACTAAAAAAAACTCTGTGGAAAAAACAAACATCTGGTCCTATTTTCGTACAACCTGATTATCGATTTGTCGATTTCTGTGAACATGAACGTGGAAAAATGAACAAATGAAAGTGATAAATGATGTAATATAAGTCCACTTGTTTATCATAATAGTGGTGCATGCTAATTCCTTGTTGTCTCTTTCATTCATTGAGTGTTAGCATGAAGCTAAAGGTAAGCTTTTATTTTATGCAATTAAGGTTTTTATACTGCAGCTGGTTCTCATGTATTTGGAATATGAACTGTTATAATTGCGATCCTGAAAAAAAATAAATAAATGTGTCATACATTCTTAAAACCAGTGTTTTTCTTACATTTGTATACCTATTTACCTACCTACCTCCCTCTAGTGGTACATGAATGAATCACTGCATTAAATATTAATACTGCATAACGCCACAGTGCCTAAAACATTTTTTTTTAATCCAGCACAGTCCATTTGATAAGTAGAGTTCATTTGAATTTAATTACTGGTAAATTCAATTCATTTGCATCCAACCTTTTAGAATAGATTGTTTTAACAAAACGTGTTAAGTTAAAAAAAAAAAAAAAAAAAAAAAAAGTGAAATGTCAATTGAATCATAAAATAAGTAGATATAACAAGATGATTGATTCTGATATAAAAAAAAACTATGGTAATGATTGATGTCTGCTATAAAGTGTGCAAACAGTATGTGTATAGGTCCTTTATCTCTCTGCTTCACTGCTGTCTGACGTTGTCATCCAAGCACACACACTCACAGACACAGTATAACCCAGTGGAGTCACAGTGGCAAAGCTTGCAGTTTGTTTCTATTTTTAATTTTTTTTTTTACCTTGAAGCAGAACTCTTTAACCAGGTAAGTGGCTATTTTTGTTTTTGCAATGCTCTCTCTATGTCACACTGTAATCAAGATAAGTGCGCTTCGATATAAACTGGTTAAATATAAAATTTTATAGCAGTTTATAATTGAAATGTTGTTTTCTTACTATGGTGAAAAAGCTTCAAGGGGGAAAATATCACTTCTTTTCTCTAGATTTCTGATGATTTTTCAACCCAAAATAGTCAATATGGTGGTCGCTTTGACTCTGCTGAGCAGTGCTGCGTCTTCCATTATGCGAGGTATGACATTTTTGGGTATGGAGTTATGGTATGAGTTTTTTGGGGGGTTTTTTGTATGGCAAGCTGGATCTACGAAGGAGTAAAGCCACACTAAAATGAAAAATGACAAGATTATCGTCGTATATTTTTGCGATTAATGTCCAAATATTTTCAAGACAAAAGTTGCGTATTTGCGTGATAAAAAGTTGTAATTTTTCTCAAAAATATACATCTTCAAATTTTTGAGAAAAAAGTTGGATATGTTTGAGAGTAAAATTTGTCTTTTTCTTTATAACTTTTTTCTAAATGAAAATGTTGGATATTTTTGTGGAAAAAAAGTATTTTTCTTTTTTTTTAGACAAAAAGTCATCTGTTCCCAAAAATATATGACAATTCTCAAGAAAAATGTAATAATTTTGAGGGGGGAAAAAAGTCTGCTTTTCATCTACAAAAAATAGTCGACTTTATTCTTGAGTTCAAAGTTGGCTAGTCTGTAGATTAATGTTGAAATATGTTTGAAAAAAAGCAGTATATTTATTAGAAGTCTTTTTTTCTCAAATGTATGAAATGTATATTTAATTTTCTCAATTAATGTAATGTTCCCAAGAAAAAGTGGCATATTGTCGATAGTCATTTCCCCACAACTATGCAACTTTATTCTTGTAGTATTACAACAAATGTCTAAAAAGCATACAACTTTTTAATTAATCTAGTCTTATAACTTAAAAAAAGTATGTTGTTTTAAAGTAAATTCTTGATTGTCAAGTTAGCAAGCACTTTGTAAATGAATTAAATCTCTAATGTAGAGCAAACAGTGCATACAGGGAACCACTATTCTCACCGGCCTCACATTGAAGGTCACCCGCCACGTTCAATATAATCAAATGTCTGCATAATAAATCAGATTTGAATAATAAAAGTGGCCTCAAGGAGAGAGAGTGTTTATTTGTTGTACTTCCTTCTCGGTTATAGTGTTACACTGATGATGTTACAGTATATCACAGTGTATTATATCTTGTGTACTTTGTGGTCGGTCAGCGCCTCTGCCCAGCCTGTGGGGCAATGTGGCCCAATTCACTGTCGGCTGCAGGTACTGGAGACTGGAACCTCACGTCTTCATCCCGGCTTTGGACCAACTCACCGCCTGCCTCCACGTCAACTTCAAGGTCATTGTCCATTTTAAATTTTAAAAATCTTTTTAAAAAAAGAATCCAGAAGCGGTATTCCCAACTACTGCGTGTGAGAATTCAGTGGGGGTTCAGAACAAATCTCCTCCAATGACATCCATTCCATCCATCCATCCATCCATTTTCTGAGCCGCTTCTCCTCACTCGGGTCGCGGGCGTGCTGGAGCCTATCCCAGCTGTCATCGGGCAGAAGGCGGGGTACACCCTGAACTGGTTGCCAGCCAATCGCAGGGCACATACAAACAACCAACCATTCGCACTCACAGTCAGACTTACGGGCAATTTAGAGTCTCCAATTAATGCATGTTTTTGGGATGGGGGAGGAAACCGGAGTGGCCGGAGAAAACCCACGCAGGCACGGGGAGAACATGCAAACTCCACACAGGCGGGGCCGGGGATTGAACCCGGGTCCTCAGAACTGCGAGGCTGACGCTCTAACCAGTCGGCCACCGTGCCGCCTACATCCATTCTTCTTCTTTAATTATTAATTCATTCATTGTAACGTATTATAGATCTGTCAATGGAGATGCCCCTGAGAAGTCTTTAGTTGACACTCTAGGACGGCCACTCCTAAGGAGAGTAGCAACAGTGCATTTGAGAGAGACATTTTTTTTTACCCTTTCCAGCTTTATGCAAGTTAAGAAATTCTTAATCGGTGCTTTTACTGGTTTTCAAAACGCTTAATGGTCTCAGTCCCACCGACAGTCGTGGATGTCGTAATGAATACAATGTTCTTTCTGGTCTAGAGCAAGGCAAGCGCGCCATGGACGGCCTTCATGTACCGCCACCCAGAGATCCGGTGTGCCAGTTTAGGTTTGGGGGGCCAGGAGGATGCTCTGGTGGTCTGGTTGTTTGGCACAAAATGGACTACGGCCCCCGTCGGCCTGGCGCCGACTGAGTGGCACTCGCTATGTCTGACCTGGTCGCACAATAAAGACAGACCCATGCTGTACGTCAACGGGACCCTGACAGAGCTCACAGCAAGTAACTACAGCGTGTTTAGAAAGTATTCATAGGAGTCAATTCCCCCCCCCCCCCCCCCCCCCCAATTATGTTACGTTACAGTCTTATTCTAAAATGGCATAGATGCATTTCTGTCCGCTAAATTCTACACACGACATTCCACAGTTATACATAAGAGGGTGTGCACCCTTGTACAACCACAGTGTGTCAGTTGTTTATTTTTATTTCCCCTCTCGAACAGATAAACAAAAACTAGTAAAAGTACAAATAATTTTTGAAACTAGGCTGTTCCACAATTATTAATACTTCTGGATAAGCTGAAAATGTCCTAACGTTGTTGTGTGCTGTAGTTGAGGATAGCATCACCTCTTCGCCCAGCTCCACCCCCTACTGCAAGCTGGCCCCCAACGGGACGCTCACCCTGGGCGCGGCCCACCATCTGGTGGACGGCGCCGTCCGTATCCATCCGACCGGTGACTTTTTGGGGAGCTTGTCTCTCTTCCGCTTGTGGGGGCGACAACGCAGCAGTCAGGAAGTGAGCACGCGCCAATGCACCGAGGGAGATGTGGTGCACTGGCGCAGGCAGCAGTGGGACACCCACGTGTGTGCCCCCATACCAGATGCCACCCTCACCTGTGGTCAGTACCACTCCCACCAGCATGCTATCATTTTACCATTATACACATCGATTTAACATCTGTCATTGGCAATGACATCCATTCGTTTTACATCCCTCATCCATCCATCTCGCTACTGTCCACCCATCCAGTTAACATCCATCCATCCATCCTAATGAGAAGTCTGCAGGGTAACATCCATCCGTCCGACATCTGTCCATATTTAACAGTTATCCATCCACCTACCACTCGTCCCCAATCCATTTATCCGTCCATGACCCACCCATTCATCCATCTGTCCGTCTATTCGTCCATCCAGCCGTCCTGCCGTCTGGTCTGGAATTCAGTCACAATGCCTCCATCCACCTATCGACTGTTCATCCATCCATCCCTCATCTATCTACAATGAAAACACACCATGTGACAAAATATTGTAGTTTCACAGCCAATTACTGTATGGCGCTTTCAGCAGAAGCTTTCGTTCTTGTTTGCAATACAGCTCTTGTGTCGAAGCTCGCGAGATTGTGAAGTTGTACCACATGTAACCTGGCCTGAATCAAATCGACGTAACCTTAAATCGGGCTCATCCGGGATTTGACCACGGGACCTCTCACAGCCGACACGAGAATCATACCCCTAAACCAACGAGCCGAACGAAAGAGTCAAAGCTTGTTGTTCAGACTCCAAATTCTCACCAAAGACGTGGCAATATGATTTTCTTGTTTTTGTTTTGCACAATGGCAGAGTGGTCCATTTACACAGCGAGCCTGAAGTTCAACATCCTTCGCTACGACGGGAACAACACGGAGCTCTACACAGCCAGAGACATCGCACACCGCTGGGTATCGTAGTTTTATTCCGGAATATAATTATATCAGTTTGAACATGAAATATCTTGTCGTTGAAGTGTATTCATTTCAATGTAGGTTGAACATGATTTGCAAATCATTATATTCTGTTTTTATTTATGTTTAACACAACATCCCAACTTCATTGGAATTGGGGTTGTACATAAGCACGATTGTGTCCATTTCAGCTCCGAGCTGTGTTGCCTTCAGTCATCTACTTACACCGAGTATCTGTGTTAGAAGCAAGCAGGTGGGTCAACATTCTGACTTTTGAAGCACCTTTCAATGTCAAATTAACATTATTTTAACATGTGACTGCTGTTTCGATCAGATCCAGTGCAGAAGATGACAACATGATGAAAACATCGCGTGGAGGCAAACTGGTGAGCAGGAATGTTCTGGCCCAAATACTCATCATGTCAATCACTTCGCTTTGTCTAAGGCCCCAGTTCCATCCAGATGAAGAAAAACAGCAAGCATACTATAATATATAATATAGTGTGCATTGAGCAAATGTTTGAATGTGTCCTTCATCCCTCAGGTGCGCTGCGCCTCTTTCAATGTTAACAGGTGAGCTTTTTGACCTCAGCCTAAACAGAATGTAGTACAGTAAATCCTAAATGCCAATTTGCTGTGTGGTGTAGGTTTGACGGCCTGGTGTACATGAACGTCATCCCCGGTGAGGACGTGGCAGTGGTGCAGCACAAGATTCACGTAGAACTGGGGACCCCCTACCGCGACCCCATCGGTCTGGTCCAGGTGCTCGCCGACGAAGCGAGTATACAAACCACGCCCGTCGGTAGGAAAGCATATCGAGGTGTTACTTGGTTAACACGGCAACAGGTGCTAATTGTCTTCTGCGCCCTAAGACAGTTTCCCCTCCCATCCGACGTGGCCCCCTGTGACCACGACGCATCCTCCTGTCACAACATCAATGCTGACTTCCTCTCCCACGCAAACATCCCCCAACATATCAGGTCAGTGCATCATGACGATGGTCTTTTCATGTCTTTTCAATATATTCCTTTGAGTAGAGCTTTCTACCAATATTTAGATGTTCTCTCAATGTTTCGGTGGTATTTTCTAAAAAGACCACAAAAGACTTTAGTAGGATTATTTCTCTTTAATATGCGTAGATTTTTGTAGGATTTTCCTACAAAATATAGAGATGTTCTAAGGAGACTAGTATATTTTTCTATATAAAAGGATGTTCTCACAAGGCAATAGTAGCATTTTTGTTTATACAAAATATATCCATTTTAGTAGATTTCATGCACGATATATAGACCAGTACGATTTTGTACAAAGCTAATCGATGGTAACATTTTAGAAGGATTTCATCCAAAGATAATAGATTACTGTTCTCACAAGCATTTGTAAAAAAAAAATAATAATAATAATTAAAATAAAATAAGTCGATGTCCTCATGAGACTTTAGTAGGATTTTGTACAGAATAAATTGTTATAACAAGAGATTTATAAGAATTTCCACAAAACAGATCAAATAAGACTTTAGTAAGATTGATTTATTGAATATTTAGAAGGATTTTGTATACAATTGATCAATGTTTTCACTTTAGTGAGATTGTGTGCAAAATCATTAGATAGTAGTTGTCACAAGACTTCGGTAGGATTTTGTACATGTTTATGAGATGGATGTCACTTGGGAGAATTTTCTTCAAACTAAATATTACAGCAAGACTGTAGTAGAATCTTTCTTCTGTTGTTATCAATCAGAGCTGTACTATGAGGTGCGGGTTAACGTGTCCATAATGGGAGAGTGTGACGCCCATCGTCTTCTCACCGCATGGGTGAGCCCCTCACCGTTTCCAAATTGACGCTCGATTATTATTGCCTGGATGAAATCCATACAGTACTTCACGGGAGTATGTCTGGCTCTGTACAGCTCGACGACACTCTGTCTGATCACATGATGGTGATGCCGGGCCTTCAGCTGCTCCCCAAAGATCTCGGGTATGCTCAGATGCTTCCATTTAGACCAAAATGAGCCGCCAACAAGTTCACTTCCTTCCATTCCCCCCCGCAGACGTAAAAACACCCTCACGTCCATCTTGTCATCTTCTGATGGGGTAAGACAACATTCCTCAAATAGAAGGTGATATAACATCTAACTTAATCTAATCGTATGAAGTGTACAATACTGTAATATGATCAAATTTAAGCAAAACTAGATGTGTCTACAACTATTCTAATTCATTCAAATCAAATCAAATCAGGCCACACATCTTAATGTTTGATTGCATTGTGCCAAAAAAAAACCATTTTACGAAGAGAAGTTTTTTTAAAATTTTCATTTTTTTTTTAAATATTTGAATATTTTAAAGGCTGTTTTCCTCATAATCCAAGTAAAGAAAAGTAATTCGATTGATAGTTTGGAGGCTGTTAAAGCCGAATGTCCCTATTTCCCTCGCAGCCTGATGTATATATTAACATACAAATGTCTTTTATTGAGACTTTGATTTAATAAATTGTGTCACATGATTATTCCAGTAACTCAACAGCAAGAAGTACCTAAGTGCACATGAAAACTACTACTGAATCAAGTTGAAAATGGCTGGTTCTCAATCTCTGTCGATATTTTGTTCTTCTTTTGTTCCCAGGTGTCTGCAAACATTGCGTCCAGGTACGCGTCTTGGTGCTGAGATAAATTCCAATTCTAACTAAATTATTACACAATTTTTTCTTTTGTCGGAGTTTGTACAAACTTAATAGATGTCACAACACCTTATTTTGTTCAAAATTAATACTGCCGTTATGGCTAATAAACTACTAATTGAATTCAATGTAGAAAAATGATTGTAGTAGGATTTAATTTTTTTTACCAAATATAAAGATGTTCTAACAGGAATTTTGTAGGATTATAACTAAATGTATCGATTTTCACTGAATTTTCTACATTTTATAATGAGACAAGTGAGATTTTGTGAAAAGTCAGTATGTATTTTTTGTACAATTTTTTAAAAATTAATAGGCCGCTGTTGTGAGATTGTAGCAATTTTTGTACAGTACATAGATACATATATGAATATATATATGAATATAGATATAGATACATTCATACAAAGCATACAGCTGTGCCAACAAGAATTTAGTAGGATTTAAAAATATATATATATATTGATTTTAGTAGGATTTTCTCCAAAATAGATGTTATAATGAGATGTTTGTGAAATTTTGAATTTCATACAAACTGAACAAATGTAAAAACTTAAAGGGATTTTCTTTTTTTTTTTAACACAATAGTGATAGATTTTGTCACAACACCTTGTTGCAGAGAGAACCTGGTCTTCCAAGTCCAGGTGATGACATCGCTCGAACATTCGCAGGAAACGGAAACGCGGATACAAGAGCTGCTCCTGATGCCTTACTCCCAAGGCTCGGCCTCCATAGCAACCCAGGATGTGCAAATAAGCCGCATACGTAAGCGAACAGAGCTTGACGAACGGTTGAAGAAGGATGCGATTGCCTGACTTTGTTTTTTCTTTTGTTCGACTCACCTCAGTGTTTGTGACGTGCCAAGCGGACAGTCAGCAGACGAGAAAAGGCCTCTTTGAGTGGCCTGTCACGCCCGGGGGCAAAAACGCCACTCAGCCGTGCCCCAAAAACACTCAGCAATACGCCACCAGACACTGGTCAGAACCACACATCAACGGATTTTCTTTTTTTAATTTTGGTAGGATGTTCTACAAAACATATACTGTAGATGTTCTCACAGGACTTTAGTAGGAATTTGTTGAAAAAACATAAATGACGTTGGCACAACATTTCAGGAGGATTATTTTTTTTTTAAATAGTTACTGCTGTGTATAGTTTTTTTCTTTTATTTATTTATTTTAATTTTTTTACAAAATTAATGGATGTTCCTCCAAGATTTTTTGAAAGTCTGCAAAAAATGTTTTCCCAAGACTTAATTAGGATGTTCTACCAAATAGATAACGGAATACTTTATTTACTTTATTAGGATTTTGTTCAAAATTAATAGTTATCCCCAGATTTTAGAGTGATTTTGTAAAAAATGTATACATTGCCCTTCTCAAAAGATTTTGCACAAAAAAATAAATAAAAATGTTCACACATGACCTCAAGTAGTATATGTCGATAGATGTCCTCGTGAGACTTTAGAAGGATTCTGTACAAAATTAATATTCTCACCAAACTTTATGATGGCAAAATAGTCTACCAGTAAAGCATGTTTGCCACATTCGTTTGTGTTAAGGTGCAGAACCTTTTGTTTGATTTCCTAGGATATTCTCATGAGAACACACTATGAAGAGAATTGACGTGACCTGGAGGAGGCTCATTAAATACTCGTGTCAATATGAAAGCTTCAATAAATGTCCTCCTGAGAGTTCTGATTACTTCCGCTGTTACATATTTACATGGCTGCTTCTCTGTGCATGTTGACACAGTTTGTGCTGTAAAAGCATCAATCAGAAGCTTAGCATGTCTTGCACACAGTGCTCTTAATCAGAGAGTTGAAATAAATAAGTAGGGTGATTACTTTTTCTGATTCTTTTGCTAGAATTTTGTACAAAAATGGATGTCTCAATACTTTGTCTACACAATATACAATATGATGTAGATATTCTTACAAAATTCCTCAGCATTTTGTAGTATTCAGTAGGATTTTAGACAAAATGAATGGATGGATGAAGTCAAAACATTTTTTGAATATATAGAGATCTCAATACTTAAGTAGGATTTTAATAGGTTTTGGGGAAAAACGATCATGTGGCTGTTATCACAAGATTTTAGTGGGGTAAGAACAAAAGAGAACGACTTTTTTCTTGATTTATTATGACAAAATGAATGATTTTTGATTTTTGGACAATCTTGTGCAACATCGATGGATGTTCTCAAAATACTTTTGTTGGATTTTGTACTAGATTAAAAATGTTGAAACACTTAAAATTATATTTTATAGGAAATTGATGAACAAATTATAATAGAATTTTGTGCACAACTACTATGTGGATGATATCGCAATATTTTAGTGGGATGTCGACAAGAGACAACTACATTCTTTGAAAACAAAACCAAATAATAACATGTTACTCGGAAGATTTTTGGTAACATTTAGTGGGATTCTGTACAAAATAGACGTTACAAAACTATTGAGTAGATCACAAGATTTTAGTCAGGAATGTACAAAATGAAAACTGTTATACAGACCTTTCAATTAACAATCAAAAAATATATGTAGGCTACAATCCATTAAAAAAAGTTCATAGCATTTTATTTGGGGGGGGGGGGGGGGGTTTTGCATCACTATATGAAGTGCCTTTGGTGTTCTCATCAGAGGTGAGAGTGACTTGTAAATGTCTTCGTCTAGTAAACTGTGCCACAGCACCCAGTGGATGGCCCCAAACCTACAAGACTGCCTTCTAGTGGTGGAAACTATCTGTGATCTGGATTTTGTGGAAGTCACCCCCGGTTTGTCACAACACTAAGTTGAACATTGGGTCCTATCAATGAACGACTTAACATGTAAAAAGATGTATTTTCTCTTCAGAGAACACCTTGGAGGTGGTGGAGATGATCGAAAGTTTACTGAGCAACCGCTCCGACCTCAACTACCAGGAGTTGGTGACGGTGGTCGACAAGCTGAAGGACGTAGTGGACGTCAGGTTGGTGACTGCCGACCTGGGCCGAGCTCTCATCGATACCATCTCGGACATCCTGGAGTCTCACAGCTACCTATTGCCCTTCACAAACACGTAAAGCCACATTATGTGATTAGATGATGGAATGAAATGATATTCTAATCCGTGTGTTCTCCTCCAGGATTCTGAACATCACGGAGGCGGTGGGAGATTTCATGGTGGGCTTCCAGGGCTCGTTCACTATGGTGGCTCCGGTTGTGGCAGTCTCAATGGTGGACGTGGTTCCGGGGCAGTTTGCGGGCTTGACTTTTGTAGTGTCGTCTCATGGGATCGGCTTCAAACCTGAGGTTGGTTCAGTCACAATCACCAGCAAAGGCCATCTAATAAAGCAGTGTACATGCCTACAGACTAATGGGGCCACTGTTAGACAAATAGATGCCTTTGCACATACAAATTGTGTTCCATGTTAATTATAAGCGTGGGGTGGGATCTGCATGTCTCCTTTAAATTTCTTGCCAATTAATTAGGGCATGACAGGAAATGAGGAAATATGGTACATGTGATCCACTTGTTATACAGTCTTTATTGACGCTTTCTAAAGAACCCTGCAGCTCATAAAGTTTCCTTATGTTCCAGATTTTCCTCAACAAAGTCCCCCTTGAAGGCATCGTGGCTTTGGTCGTTTTGCCCTCCATCCCGCAGCATAGTTTCCCGGACACCCAGAGCCCACCGAGGGTCCAGTTTCAGTTCTATGGCATTCCGGAGCTTTTCAAGGTACTCATTTTAGTGTGTGTTTTTTTTTTTTGCAATTAGTAGATTGGATAGTGGAATTGGGGGTGGGGCATCTTCAGTGGATATAAAACCACACACACCCCATGTTTGGTGGGGTTAATGTCCTAGCGTGAACAATAGTTTCTATGAACTGAGATAATTACACTTTATCCACTTTGAACGAGTTTATTATTGAAACAAGTTTGTTTTCCCATTTTCAGAACAAGCAGAAGAATCTGGTCCTCAACAGCTTTGTGGTGTCCGCCAGCGTGAGCAACAGCACCTCCCCGATCCAGGACCTCCGAGAAGACGTCCGCGTTACGCTCCATCACCTCCGACCCAAATACGTACGACCTACAATCGTCATCACAGCAAATCGGTGAATGATGATTTAACGCCCTTTCGTTTCTTTCAGCCCCATATGGACACGCACTGTGTGTATTGGAACTTCAATGAGAACAGTAAGCAGTCAACACTTAACTTCCTCACTTTTTGCTGTGACTTTGAAGTATATGTGTGTGTCAGACGGACATGGAGGTTGGGACCCTCGTGGCTGCAACAAACACAACAGTAGCATCGACTTCACCACGTGCCTGTGTGATCATCTCACACACTTTGGAGTTCTTCTGGTGAGCCTCATTTTGCTTAAATTAAGTAATATATGAGTATTTAATTTTTGCAATGTGCGTTTTTGTGTCCAGGATGTCTCTCGAGCGCCAGTGGATGAAGCCAATGAGCATTTGCTGACAGTCATCACCTACGTCGGGTGTGGCGTCTCCTCACTGTTTTTGGGGCTCACCGTCCTCACTTACACAGCTTTTGAGTAAGACTCCAAAATCTAGAAACGACGCGGGTCGTTCGTCCCCTTCACAATGTCGCCATCTTACCTTTCCTTCAGGAAGCTGCGTCGAGACTACCCGTCGCAGATCCTCATCCACCTCTCTGTGGCCCTGCTGGGCCTCAACTTGGCGTTCCTGCTTGACTCGTGGCTCTCGTCGTGGCGCGTGGAGGGCCTCTGCGTGGCCGCCGCCGCCACGCTCCACTACTTCCTCCTGGCGTCCTTCACCTGGATGGGACTCGAGGGCGTCAACATGTACTTCGCCCTCGTCAAGGTCTTCAACGTCTACGTGCCAGCGTACATACTCAAGTTTTGTGCATTGGGGTGGGGTGAGTACCAGGCTAAGAAAAGAGAATGCAGAAATACGATAAAAACTTTCAATGGATGTTTAGGAGAATGTTGGGGAATTACGATGGGAATATACAGTGCACACCATCTGTTCAAACTTTGGACTGGTACAGTATATGGGAATTTACAGGAATTAATATGGAAATATGTAAGATTGTAGATTACTTTATTAGAGTGTACGCGTTGATGTGATATAGTTTGGATTATACACCGCTCATGATATTGTATTTTATACTGTCATTATTGTAATAAATATTTAGAACATTTCTATTAATCATTTCACTAATAAGTAGAAGTAAAACAAGTTCCTAGTTAATTCTCGTGAATTCTTATTTCTGAACTTTCAAGTAAAAATATTGTTTTTGTTTTAATAATTAGAATTATATGTTTTGTACAATATTAAATAATTTATAAATATATATATTAAAATATATTTTGTATAAATTAGCATGCATTTCCTTGTTCCTTCCAGTGGATACTGTCCAACTCAATAGTTCCAAAATTATTCAAGCTCGCTATAAATATATGTATATATATATATATATATATATATATATACACATGTATATGTATACAGATTTATATGTGTATGTATTGATATATGTATATATATATATATATATATATATATATATACACACACACACTCACATACTAATATATATATAGTTTAGAAGTAAAATACATATTTTGTTTAAATTAATTCCGAATGCATTCTCATAATTTTCCACTATTTTATATTCTCTTGCGTCTTTTTAGTCATTCAATTGTAAATATTTTATCCCTAATAGTTCATTTAAGCATAAACAAACAAACAAAAATACAGTAAATGTAGTTTTTATAAATCATGCCCAAATTTCCAGTCAGTTCCTTTGGAAACTATCTAAATTGATTACTTTTCACAAATTACATAACAGTTAATGTTTATACTGCATTATTTTGCATGCATCTTTTCTAATGACACAAAAATATGTACTTTATATATATATTTCTTATTGAAGAAAATGTATTGATTTTATTGAAAAATGTATTCAATTTATTGAAATTTCTTATTTAAAAAAATGGTGTACATATTTTGTGTATGAGATTTAATTGAAAATAGAATAAACAATATATAACGTATGGTTTGTAAAAAATATTTTGCCCCTTTGGACCCCTAGTCATGGAGCATTGAAAAACATACCCACTGACCAATGTATGCAGTACACCTGCACAATCTAAATGAGATGCAGTGATAATGATGTGGATATTTGATCAACACTGTATTCATGGCGCTTGCAGGCATTCCGTTGGGGATTTGCGTGCTGGTGCTCATTGTGAAAAGAGACGCTTACGGCGGCCACCTTTACACTGACACACCACAGAGCAGCCTGGAGCCACTCGACAACACTGACAACTTGTACGTTCAAGTCTGAGAGCTGACCAAATCCATATTTATACTGACTTTATTCCCGTTTATGTCTGTAGCTGCTGGTTGCAGGATGACGTGACGTTCTACGTATCTGTGGTTGCCTACGCCTTGCTGGTGTTCCTCTTTAATATCGCTGTAAGTTCAGACATTGTGCGAAATTAACAATTTTAAATGTACACTACTGAATAAACTTTTAATTCGTCTGAAATGATATTACACCCACACAGTTAACCATATCCTAAAATTCTGCCTTTACCAAGTAATTAAATCTTACCTTCTGTCAGGTTTTTGTGGTGGTTCTGATTCAAATTCGCCACATGCGGGCCAACAGTCCCGCTGGGACCCGCGGGGGACTGATGCAATACTTGAAGAGGGTCACCACTCTGACTTTGTTACTCGGACTCACCTGGACCACCGGATTTTTTACCTGGGGGCCGGCCCGGGTGGTCCTACTCTACATCTTCTCTCTGCTCAACAGCCTGCAAGGTAAGCAACGTTACTGAAGGAAAGGTCATGTTCAATCTGATGATCTGTTATTACTGCCACCGAGCCTAAGGTTAAAAGGCAACAACACCAACACCTGCTAGTATGAGGTTTGAGGGGATAAGCAGAGAAAAAGAGGTATCCAAAAGCACCAACGACACCTGATATTGTGTGACTTGGTAGAGGGTGGTGGAAAAGGAAAAAAGTACTAAAAGACAGCAACAATCATTTAGGTTGACGGGGGTGGGGTGAGGAGAGTGGCAACTTTGGGGGATGACAGGGGGGAAAGGCCTGTGCTGCGTGGCAATGCCCCCCCCCAGAACCACCACTGGACATGACGCATTTATATTTGGTTTGAGAAGGGACAGGCAGACAGAGGAGACAACAATGAGCAACAAGATGTAGTCTATTTCCATATTTCAGCCTTGTGGTCTACTAAATGCTACCTTCCTTTGATGTTTTTCCAGGTATTTTCATCTTTCTCTTCCACTGTCTGATGAAGGAAAATGTCCGACGACAATGGAGGGTCCACCTGTGCTTTGGCAGATTTCGACTGGAGGACCACTCTGGTACGCTCGCCACTATGTAATACGACCGTAGACTCGCTAAAGACGCTGACGTCCGTCTCGCTGTCGCGTAGAGTGGAGCCACTCCGCGTCCATCGCCGCCCTCGCCAAACCGAAACCGCCGTACCCTCTAAACGCAGGCGTGCCGTCGGTGCGCTCCGTGGAGTCCGGCTCCACAGAAAGCACTTCGGCCTCCTCTGAGTCCGGCCAACAGGGCTCGTGCTGTAAGAGGCCTGACCTGGGTCAGTACAAAAGCACCAGCACACAATTGGTCCCTTCTTTTCAAATGCGCCTTCCATGAAAATAGACGAGCATTGACCAGTTTCACAGAGCTGTTGCTGCTTTTTGTTCTCCATTCTCTGTCTGCTCTCAAACCACTCACAAGCAGGTGTTGTTGCTTTTTTGTTATTTTCCATCTACCCTCAAAAGACAGATTACAAAATGCTGTTGCCTTATGTTCTTTATTCTAATCTTAAACATATCCGCACGTTGTTGCTTTTTGCTACCCTTTCTTTGTCCCCTCTAAATCGACATGCGAGTGTTGTTGTTCCTTTTTCTTCTCTTTTCTGTCTGTCCCCTCCAAAAAGCTTTATCTTGTTTTTAAGCACAAGATAAGCTCTCTTCTAGTTGCTAACTCATTGATTTTACAAGCTATATCATCGTTGGTGGACACCTGTGCCCTTGCTCTTTATGAGATGTTTGATGAACCCACAGGTATTTTTGTGAAGTCGCTGGTTTTCCCCCGTGCCCAGACAAGCTATCGAGGCACTCAGCCGGTTCCCCCGCACCAGGCCGGAGGACCACACACCAGACGTCAAGCGCTCAGCCCGGCCGGCGTCATTGAAACCGGTTACGGAAATTAATCGCTCCTCGTCCTCGGTAATTGTATCATGCACCACTACTGCTCTTTGTTTCTGCCAAGTACCACAAAAGAGCATGCAATTATGAACACATGAGCATCGGGACCAGGGAGGAGTCTGTTGCCAAGCAACCGATGAGCAGGTATTGTGCCTATGAAGCATGGAAACACAGTTGTAATAGAAACCCTTCATTTTACATTGAGAATTGACTTCTATTGCTAATTTTCTTCCATTTAATCACTGTATCAACTGCATGTGTGTTAAGTGTGCAATTAGATTTTTCCAACACAGTGGTACCTTGACTCGTTTAATACTGTGACCACACTTGTAACTCAAATCGCTCTCATCTACAATCATCATTTGTCATTAAAAGGAATGAAAATGCCATTAATCCATCCCTGTTCCCTCCCAAATTGTAATGTGTTTTTGATGGAAAAAATGGCACGCTACAGTATTGGACTTTATATTTGTAGTTCAATGGACATTGTGCCGCGCCTTCTGGTGTATGCACTCTGGCCACTAAAGGACTGTATAATACATAAAAACATACTTAAGTAGATTTGGAGATTTGAATAAAGTGCAACACGATGAATTGCATGTTGTCACAACACTTTTATATTGAGGTTTAACCATTTTCTCCCAAACTATAACCACATACAATGCACTGCATGAGTGCCGTTTTAACCATAAGACTGTTAATTTAAGAATAAATAAAAATAAAAAAAATTCTGATTTTTTTTCTTCCCCCCAACAAAACCGAACTTGAATGACTAACTACAGAGAACAAACTAAATGTGTAGGAGAAACCGTTCAGACACTAAAGCAGTCCACCAGCTTTTTGGCGTTCCACGGACCGGCGTGGATGCTGAGGAAGTGCTGCTTGACCAGCTCCTTGACGGTCTGGTAGACGCCCGCTTCCACCTGCCACATACACATCCACATGAAGGCTTGTTGAGCTCAGCAGACGAAGTTTGAGACGCACCTTAACGCTGTGATAGGTGGGCAGTTCCAGCAAGTAGCGGTCTCCGCCCAGTTGAGCCGCTCGATGGAAGCAACTGTAGAGCGCTCTCTTGCACAGCCTGCTGGAGAAGCCGGGCCCGGTCATCCAGGGAGAACTGCAAAGGTGACAACGCTTGTATCGTTTCGCCACTCTCGTCTCTCGAAACATTCTTGCAAATGTTGGGGTATTTTGTTATCATTCTTCCTCCCTGTTTTGTGTCTGCTCCCTCTTCAAACGCATTAGTAGGTTATTTTGCTCTTGTCTTTTGTTATAATTTTTCTCCCCCACTCAAATCTTACACACGCTAGCATGTGTTGATGCTTTTTGATCTCTTCTCTCGCTGTTCTCGACTGAGTTTGGTTGTCATGCTAATTTTGTAAATTTTCTTTTGTGCTTTTTGAAAAAATCATATTAGCAGCTGATTCTTTTTATTAGGTTTTTTTTTTTTTTTCTCTCTCCTCATTTATCCCCCTCAAGTAACATACTAGCAGATGATGTTGCTTTTTGTTCTAATTTCTCTTCCCGTCTCAAAGTACTTAATAGCAGGTTTGTTGCTGCTTTTTGTCATACTGTTGTCAGTTTGTCCCCTCTCATACCACACCTTAGCAGTTGTTGTTTTTGTCCTATTTTCCTTCTCTGTCCCCTCTCAAAGCACATACCAGCAGGTGTTGTTGCATTTTGTTCTCCATTTGTCCCCTCCAAAATGTTTGAGAGCTGCCCCTGACACAAAACAATACATCGGCGCACTACCTGTGGTCGATGAAGCCTTTGCTGCTGTCCACTACTTCGATGTCTTTGTCTCCGAGGCACCAGTTGATGCTGAGGACGTCGTGCTCTGGTGACACCTGGATGGGCTCAATGTCTTCGCAGCACAGAAAGACTGTGTCATATTTCTTGTAGAACGGCGGCAAGATTTCCTCCCGGCCGTCGCCCAGACACTCGTTGGCGATATCCGACAAGTGGCGAGCATACAGCTTCTCGCCTCCTGCGTCGACATGACAACCTGAGAACTTAGCCCCTACTAGACTTTATCGCTACGTATCAGCGTGACGACAGCGTTACCGAGCACCGTGCTTGTGATGTAGAGCGGCTGGATGAAGTGAGTCAGCAGAGCGCCCTGCACGCCCACCAAGGTCCACAGACACAGTTTGTCGCTGCCCGACATGCAGCACACTTTGGCCGCCCAGAGGCTCGGGTCGAGGTGGGCGGCAGGCACCAGCAAACTCTTGGCGTGATACTGCAGCTTCACAAAGGTCAAAGTGTTGTGGGTGTAGCCCCTAAAGATGGTGACAAATGGGGCTGTCATTTACTTTGCAGTATTCAATAGGGATGGATATGCGTTAACGGTATCTAAATTAATCGATTAATCAACAATTTATCGATCATTAAATTAATTGACAAGTATCTGATAATCCATTAATTGTTTTAGAGCCATTGTTTAACTTAAAATGTCCAAAACCTCTGATTTCAGCCTCTCAACCATAATTATTCTCTCATCTTTTGTATTTCATCAAATAAGACAATTGCAAATGTCTGCTTTTACTGCGGAAAACAACAATCAACATTTTCCCCATTTCCACACCAGTAACTAAATCAATCAATTTATGGAATAGTCAGTTTCATCCATTATAAAAATAATCGTTATTTGTAGCCATAGTTTGAAACACCTGAAGAAGTAGCTCTCAATTTCAAACAGTTTGGTGAGTATATCACGCCCTCTCGTGTAATATTGCTTGTGAATGTGAGCGTTAACGGTTGTTTGTTTCTATGTGCCCTGCAATTGGCTGGCGACCGGTTCAGGGTGTACCCCGCCCGAAGATAGCTGGGATAGGCTCCAGAAGCACGCGACCCTCGTGAGGATAAGCGGGAAAGAAAATGGATGGATGTTAATGCAAAATACATTATCTTCTTAATCAATGAAATAATCGATAGAATAATCGATTCTAAAAATATTTGAGTGATAGCTAGGGCTGCCACTAACAATTATTGCAATTGTTTAATCTTTTGATTATTTTTTCAATCAATCAATGAATCTAAATAAATAAATAAATAAATACAAATAAAAAATTCCATCCCTTAAAAGACATGTATGATGAATTAGTAACTGGTTTAGTCTGTAATGTGACAAAATGGGCAAAAATGTTGATTTCCAAAGTAAAAGCAGAAGTTTTCAAATGTGTTATTTTGATTAAACAGAGATATAATAGTCAATTTTCAGTGAGGATTACAGGAATCTGAGAATATTTCCTTGTGTGGCTGAAATTCAAGGATTTGGACAAATTTAAGTTAAACAAGATCTCTAAATGATTAATTGATTATCAAAATAGTTGTCGATTTATATAATCTATTAGCTGTTGATTCATTGTTTCACCTCTAATGATAGCACTAGTATGCTTCCATTGTCTGAACACACAGTAGTACCTCAAGTTGAAGTTCTTGGCGCATCCTTCAGGACACTGATTGGTATAGAGGTGCAGGCTGGTCTTGGCTTTGAGCTGAAGCTGCGGCCCGGCTGCGCTCCTCTCGTATATGCACGCCTCCTTGGCCTGAAGGTCGGTGTCAAAGAAGAGCAGAAGCTGTTTGTAGAGGAACCTGAAGACAAAGACAACAATGGAGTCGCCTGCATGGAAGTACGACTGACGACCGGGGTGGCTTGCGATGATGTCAGTGTACCTCTGGAGTGCCCGCTTGGCAATAACCATGGCGTGACAGTCGTGCAGCATGGTCCCGTTGAAGCAAAGCCAACTTGTGCAGCTGAAGCGGCCGGCTCCTAATGCCACCACCTGGTAGCGATCGCATGCACGTCCCGATGTGTCCGTCACTTCTATGGAAAGAAGCACATAAACGTATTGCAGTGGAAATGCCAAAGTTTGGTTTTGGAGCTTCCACTTCCAATCTCTGTTGCAGTTCATTCCAAAGTTGTTTTTTTCCTTTTTTTTTGGACAAGCTTCACAGACTGAGTGTGAAATCCAATGTACCTCTCACGAGGACAAACGCTGCCATGTGGCTCTTGCAGCCGTGGAAATCCGGACTCATTTTCAGAAGGCTGTCGAATTTGTCACTGCTTATTGCCGTCACGTGCTTTTTGTGGAAGTCTGTGTCCCAAACTAAACCACAGGATCTATGAACACTCACTAGTCACAATATTAGGTACATCAACACAAGCTACAGTTATTAAAAAATTCTGCCTATAGAGACATGATAGTGCTCAGTTTTGAGAGATTCATCTAACACTTCCTTTGGTGAGTGGTGCAGTGTTACTGCACTGCATCATTCTGAGAGTAGTTATTCGTTGTAACTGCTTTTATTTTGGTAGGTTTTTACTTCCTGTTTTTTCTCACAATCTGCTTTATAAGCTTCTCAGATGGAATGGAGCAACTTTTCGTGACTAAAGGACTTTGAGTTGGATAATCCCCGAGTGATGCTCTGCATGTAAGTGTCAATACTTAAAAAATGAGATATGTGAGGATGTTATTAAGTGCAGAGAGTGTTTGAAAAGTGTTGATTAATAATTGTGGGACAGTCAATCTTAAAATGTTACTTAAGCATTGCCTGTACAACTGTCCATTTTTTATTATGGCAGCGACAGTTTGAACTCTGGACTAAATGATTAAAAAAATACTCTTTTTCGGCAGGAAAACATCTCAGTATGATGCAGAACATAACTTCAGAAGGTAATAAGTCAATTTTGAACAGGCACTGAACCTGACTCTGGTGAGGATGACGAAGACGATGGAGTTTCTGTTGCTGTTTTAGTGAAATCATTGTCCAGGTCAGCAGTATTGGCTTCAAAAAAAGTACACAGAGTGTGATGATTAATCAGGAAATTACTAAATAGGATCTGAGGCCTGTCCTCATAAATGTTTGCGATAAAAGGTTACGTAACCCAGCTTGACAACAACTGTAAGTATGTATGTATGCACCTTCGACAATGCCTAAATCCTTGGTTTGCTCGACAGTGAGCTCTTCATCCAAGCTGTCAGCATGGGACATATCGGAGTGACTGAAGAATGCTGGCTGGTCTGGGACGTGATTCTCAGAGAAGCGCATGAGAATTAGTTTTGACATTGAAAGGTTGCAGAGAACTTAAAGCAGTATACAAAACTTTATGTGAATATCCCTATATTTACCTCAACTTCAAAGTTATTAGACTCAAGCACAGTGGCATGTATGGGGCAGGACATCATCTCCAGTGGTAGTGTGCCAGCCTCTCCAGTCACACGGTCATCATCATCTCTGTCATTAGGTATACAGGTACATCTCAATATATTAGAATATGGTAGAAGTACTTTTATTTCAGTATGCATACATTATATTTATATATTGATTCATTAAACACTTGGGGGAAATACTTGGAGGGCAAATTCCTGCCAAATTTCTACATGAAAATTCATTTTCATTGATTCTTGATTGTTTGTTTCTAGAGATGGTGAATTTTGGGTTTTCGTTTGCTATAAGCTATACTACACACACACACACACACACACACACACACACACACACACACACACACACACCAGTCCAGGTTTTACCCCGCCTCTCGTACAAAGTCAGCTGGAACTGTGGTTCAAATGATATCTAACTATATCAGCCAGGGCTCTCTTGTAAACTTGAAACATACCCTTCAACATCATCACAGTGCACCCTCGGGGGTTGGCGGATCCACTTAGCGCCTCTCCTGGGACTGCATGCTGCTTCACTCATTTTGCTGTTGACAAGGTAAATGAAAATTTGTTTAATTTCCTATCTAATTTTCTGCTCCATACCCTTTGCTTATATTAACTGGTATTTTTCAACTATTATATTCACGACAAACATTGCTGGCACATGCAAAACAACAATACTGTACCACTGTGTTCAGACAATAACACGACGCTGACTATTTTATTTAACCAGCTTCTGGCGTCCATTTTTTTTACATCACAAAACAACCATTGTAATTATTTCATTTTATTTCATTACTTCAACGCCGCAATAGCTTTCAGTCAAATTTAGTTAAATAAGATTAACAATATCGCAAAGAATAATCATATAGCTCACCACAGAAAGTTTGTCGCGCTTTACTCGCAATATGTGGCGCCAATTTGCTAACAGCAAGAGAAACGAAAGACAGGAACATAATTAGACATCTGCGAGTAAACTGCTCTTTGATTGGCTAAGAGTTAACCTGTGGTCTCCAGGAACCAATCAGGCAGCGCTTTATTTCAGGAAAGGAAATTAGTTTACAAAGTTCAACTTTCGTTATTGTTGTTTGCAGTATTTTCTTGGAGTATACAACCTCCAATAATGCAGTAATTCACATACAGTTAAATTAACTGAAATAGATGTTGTTTCTGTCTTTTAAAATGCAGAATGTGATACAGTGCTTCATGAGAAATAACTTATTGCTGGTGTATTCATGTTTTGTCTGTGGAACTCACGAACTCTGGCGTCATCTTGTGTACGCTGACCTGTATTGTACTCTGTACAAGCACAAAAGTTAACCTTGATAGCGTTTCTGGACATTTTTCTTTTTTTAATTTTCTCTTATTTCCTTTGCAGATTTCTGTTGGTCTACTCAAATTTTAACAGTAAATTTACTCAATGTGCATTTAAATGGGCTGTCTGTTTTGACTGTTTATTGATACTATTCCTGTAATTGAATGAATAATACACAACAACAGGTTGATTTACCTGCTCAATCCATGATTCCATGCATGTTTTATATGAAAACTATATTGTATTGGTATGCAACATCAGGGGCACTCATTAAATATTTTGCAGCATATTCTGCCAATTGAAGATTATGCACAAGCTACCATCCACCTCCACTTAGTTATAAATAGCCCTTAAAGTTAATAAAGGATTTATAATCGCTGGAACAAATTATTCCAAATACTATTTATCTCAGTGGCAAATTCTGGTTCGAAAGTAGACTAAGTTGTCGTACAAAAAGATACTTCTGAAAAATCTGGATGTTGATTGGGCATCCGTTGACGTTTCTTAATCGCGGGTCACGTACATTATAAACAACCATTCACACTCACTTTCCAGTTTTCAGTGAACCCGACATGAATGTCGGGTGCCTCAGAACTGTGAGGCAGACGTACTCACCATGCTGGCTTGTTTGATGGTGAATCGCTATCAAAACGGTATTGGTGCGCCAATGAATTGAGAGTAAAAAGACAGCACTTCTGGCGGCACGGTGGACGACTGGTTAGAGCGTCTGCCTCACGGTTCTGCGGACCGGGGTTTAATCCCCGGCCCCGCCTGTGTGGAGTTTGCATGTTCTCCCTGTGCCTGCGTGGGTTTTCTCCAGGCACGCCGGTTTCCTCCCACATCCCCAAAACATGCATGGTAGGTTAATTGAATACTCTAAATTGCCCGTAGGTGTGAATGTGAGTGCGAATGGTTGTTTGTTTATATGTGCCCTGCGATTGGCTGGCAACCAGTTCAGAGGGTACCCTGCCTCCTGCCCGTTGATAGCTGGGAGAGGCTCCAGCACTTCCGCGAACCCTTGTGAAGATAAACGGCTCGGAAAATGGATGGATGGATTGAAGACGGCGCTTGTCATGTTTTATGTATAGATGCCGTAAGCAAGCAAATAGATACAGAATGGTTTGTGGAGTTTTATGAATATCAAATTGTGAAGATGAATCGTTCACACACGAGGACACATGAACAAACACACACTTAGTTTCTCTGCCGCATAAACGAGAGCGAGAGGCCCTTTTTGCACTGTTGATATATTCCCTTGATCAATGTGAAATTCAACACTATTTCCCTTCCGAGAACCAAATGGGGCCTTCTAGTGTGTGTAAGTGTCTGTGTGTGTGAAATCACTCCTGCTGAGGCACAATAGAAACCTCCCCAGTGTCGTCCTCACCTTCTCCTGTCTCTCTGTCTTCTCTGTTTCTACCCACTCTGCCCCCTTTTTTCCTTCTCTGTCTGTTTTATGATTTCACACCCACGCAGCCGCTTTAGAGCTCGCAGATTTACCACTTTTATTTCTTAAAAAAAAAAAAAAAATTAAGTGATGAGGGCACAGAGGACAGCTCCGTTTATCGTCACAGCTTTTTGTGTCGGAAGATAGCAGATGGAAAACTGTGATAGTGTTTTATTTCAGCATATGCTGTGTGTGATAGGCTGCGGTTTCACGTGTGAAAGTAAACACCGCTAGCATGGATAGAATTTTCCCCGGCACTTGTCTGACAAATCACAGTATTAATTGATGTTACAGGGGAAAAAAATATATTTTTGTCAATCTCTCTGTGCTGTTACTAAAATATCTGTGTGAAGGTGTGTGGAAGGTAATATTTTCTGTTATATTTTCTTATCACAGCAAAAACAACAGCTGTTTTCCTCGAGCACTTTTCCTTAAGTCTTATTTTAGGGTCTGAAAAAAGTCAGGGCCGACAATCTTAAATAATGAATGTTCAATATTTAAACCAGCCTATCAATCAATCAATCAATCAATCAATCAATCAATCAATCAATCAATCAATCAATCAATCAGTCCGTCAACACAAACAATGTAGTAAAACACAAACAATAAAACAGTATTCAGTCATATAATCTCTAGCCTCTGCAAAGAAGAACTAATATTAGTGCTGTACTGATAAGCTGATACCCTGAACTGGTCGCCAGCCAATTGCAGGACACATATAAACAAACAACCATTGACATCTACGGCAATTTAAAGTCTTTAATCACCCTACCATGGATGTTTTTGGGTTGTGGGAGGTAACCCACGCAAGCACGGGGAGAACATGCAAACTGCACAGGCGAGCCCGAATTTGAACGCGGGTCCTCAGAACTGCGAGGCAGATGTGATAACCAATCATCACCGTGCTGCAAAAACTGTTTAATTCTTTTTAATTGTATTTAATCATGTCATACTCTATGTTTTATAGAGTATAATATTATAAGTGCTATTTTTCTTGTTAAAAATGCTCTCCACACTTTTGTGGTTTATTTTTTCCTGAGAGCCTGGAACAGATTAATGGCATTTCTATTCATGTTAATTAGGAAAGTATTTGGGAGGCAAGCGTTTTGAGTTACAAATGTGGTCAAGGAACGAATTAAACTTGTATCTCAAGGCACCACTGTATAATGCCCATTATCATCTACTTTTCACTTTTGCCTCCGCTACGCTTTTCAGACAGTAGGCTGAAGAACACCATGGCCGCTTCCTTCTTTACCTCCTCCATTGAATGGATGCAGCTTCATGCATGTTTAAAGACGAGAGGGAGGCTCCGCTTTCTCACGCCTCGTAGGACGGCGAAGGAGAGAGAACGAGAGAGCACACGAGGACGTGCCCAACCCACGTATCGAGTCGTGAAGAAAAGAATCACCCTTTGTCTCACTTTTTTCCTCCCCTCCTCTCCCGCGTCGTGAGGTACTCCCCGAATATCGTGACGCTCTGGTCGACTCTCATCAGGATAATAATTATTCACACGCGAGCATCTGCCTCTCCTTCTGTTGACCTCCGCTCGTTCCTCTCCTCCTCGTGACGTGATGTGTGAAAAGATGGCGGTCAGAACAAAAAGAATTCATCCGTTTTTTTAGCATCTTTTGAGCCATATTACAGACACGAAACAATGGTCTGCTTTAAATGCTTAGTTGCTCATTTGACTCAATTTCCTAAGATTTGTAAGGGACGAAGGGGAAAAAAAATAAAATATATATATATATATAAAATCGTGTGTATGCATTGGGCCTTCGGTAAAAAAATTGCTCATAGGCTTGAATATAAATTGTTCGTCTATAGGTACATTAAGATTAATGCTAATGCTAACACGGTATCCAAATGAAATGCTTACCATCAAGCTCTTTTTTCTTCATTAACATCGTCAGCACCAACTGTGCCATTCACGCCTGTCCTGTAACATCAGCGTCATATACCGTCCTCTGACACGTGCTAAGCTATAATTAGCCTTTGGCCTTTGCAGTAAACATGTTCTCTTACACGAAAAGTACAACAAAGTTTACATGAACCACCACGTCGGTCCTTGCAACGACTGGCTCTCACTAACGTCAGAATAAGAAATACTGATCGATTTCGGCAACATGGCGAACTAGTCGTTAGCACGTTAGCCTCACAGTTCTGAGGTTGGGTGTTTGAATGTCATCTCCAGCGTTCCTGTGTGGAGTTTACACATTTTCCCCGTGCTTTTGTGGTTTTGCGCCTGGTACTCCAGCTATATCCCACATTCCAAGAACATGCAGGTTGGGGTCATTGAAGACTCTAAATTGTCCGTAGGTGAAGCTTATTCTTCTGAGCCCAGAGTGTTGAAATTAAGCGCATGCCCATAAAGACAACAAAGTGGTGCCTTGAGATACGTACGAGTCTAACTGGTTCAGTGACCATGATTGTAACTCAAAACACATATCTCAAATCATCTTTTACGCCCCCCCCCAAATTTCTTTTTTAAAATTAAAAATACAGTAATTACATAATTTAACAAAGGTAAAAGAAATTACAGTTTTTTCCACTGACTCCTCCTTCTGATGTTCCCGCCATGGCCACCAGGGAACAGTATAAGGCCGAGAGACGGATATGCAGTAGTCTTCTGTCTCAGCTGCTATTAGTAGTCGTTCTTTGCAGAAGATAAAGAATATATGACGGATGAAATTTTATATAGTCTGTTTACATGTGTTGCTGCACTGTTTGTGTTCAAACATCTGTTGCAAAAGGTTGTGACACCGCAACATGCTAATTAGCGCTAGCATTAGCACGTCAATGAAGTTTCTCATTATTTGTTAGCATTAGCGTTAAACTAGTGGCTAAACTATGGTATTGTTATAAATACACAAAGTATAATTCACTGTAAAAGCATTGCCACGCATGGAGTTCAGAGACTCCACTGTGTGTATGTGGCACATGGACACATCGTGTTCTGGAATATGCCCCCTTTACGGTGTTTGACTTTGGAGACACCGCTGGATTTAATCTCGTCAAGGGGGAAATAAAAGTATCATGTTGCATTACAGAATGGTAGAAATCTCTCATGCGTATGCAGAACAGATTCGCATTGCATGGGAAAACGTGAGTAAAAAATAGACGTTTCGAGGGGAATGTCTCAATTGGCACAGTGGGTGAATCATGGGAAGCAGGGGCTTATGTTAATTAAACATTCAAAAGTTGCATGCTTCATGATAGATGGAAATGGGAAGAAAAAAGACTCCCATGCCCCAAAATAGAGATGCATCAATGAAACATACATGAATGTGTCTTAGTTTTATAGATACACAGTCTATATGTGTGAGATGTGTGTGTGTGTGTGTGTGTGTGTGTGTGTGTGCGCGCGTTGATGCACACGGGGTCTTTCCCCACAGCGGTGCTATTCCTCTCTGAGGTGCCACTGGTTACCATGGCAGCAACATCCGCTCTCCTTCCTTTTTCCTCCCTCTTGCCTTCTGTTTCTCTCCTCTCCCTTTCTCTTTCTGTTCCTCGCCATCTTCCGTCGACCTCATTCTCTCACGCCGTACCAAGAAGCAGGCCAACAACCTTTTTTCCTTTCATTTCTTTTCTTTTCTTTTTTCGTTACGTGACACATCAACCAGGGTTTCCCTCCTCCGGTGGGAGGACTCATGACAGGCGGCTATAAAAATGTCAAACGCAGTGACCGAGTGTAATTGTTATAATAATGAGGCATATTTGTCATGCAATTGAAAACGTTAAAGAGCAAGCTACACTACACACTGTGTCCCATATTTAAATGCATGTAGCATTTATGTCAAACATTTGAGTTTTTATGTTGTTTTGCCTGTCTACCTGTATTTAGAACTCTCATATCAATCTTTCACTCCTTTGATAAATTGTTTCCCAGGATGCCCAATTACAGGAAATTAGGTTGTCCCACGTTATTATGCCAGTCATACCTTTTATGAAGAATTGTGCCATGATAAATCATTACAAAGTAAGAAAAATATATGGATTATAACATGTTCAATTCAATAAAAAAAGAAACAACTCTATTTGGGAGAAATACAATAAGGCTCTACCTTTTACTTCAATAACAGCATGTACAATCTTGACTTATTGCAGTATTAAATATTACTACTACTACTACTAGTACTATTAATAATTAAATTCCCTTGTAAGAGCTCCACAAATATGTAAGATAGCACACGGCACCCTCTGTTTTGGATTTAGGTCTGGGCTCTGGACTCCTGGAAAAGCTATTGTTTGTTTATCTCGATGTAATTTAATTTAAAATGAGAGCTTGGCCTCAAGTGATCTCTAGAGAGTTAAATCAGAGTTGAAATTAAATTTGAATAGTTCAAGAACAGGACACATTGGAGGACATTCTGGGTGACCTTTACTCCTCACAAAGAGCAATTTGAAGGTTTAAGTTTATTTTTCTTAGGAGAATGGACGGTTAGTGTATGTCCTTACAAAGCCAGAAGTACAAACATGACTACTATACTGTATGTGTGTGTGGCCCAAGATGGTGAGGCCCAGCCAGTGCGTGATCAATACGGACTGTAAATGACGACCATAATGGGACTGTGTCTGTCATGGGACGTCGAAAAAGTGATGCGGCCTGTGTGAGGGAGATATAGTGCTATATGATCTCACGTGTGTGTGTGTGTGTGTGTGTCCGTGTGTGATTGTCGGTTTCATTGCAGGGCCGCACGTATAGGGTGTGGATGGTGGGCAGACTCCCCAGTCTCCGCCCTGGGTGTTCGATAACGATAATTCGATTGAACTGGCGGGCCCTGGCCCGTGGGATTCACTGCTTGTGGGGAAGCGTGTTTGGATATGTGTGTAACCTGATCGCCTCAGGTCTGAATGAAAAACAGATCGAGGTTTGGACCATTGTGTGTGTATTGGTAAGTGTTTACTTTTGCACTTCCTTTTCTTACTGTTGCTCTTTTAGTTTGTACGTAAATTATTTAAATACTGTCGTCTTTTGGGGGTAGGGGGGGTGTAAATCTGTCAGCGCTGCCTCATGAATGATAAACTGTTCTTTGTGACTAAATGCCACCAAATGACTATTTGAATTGGATAACTTCAGATCGGAATCAGGCCTCTTCCAAATGTGGATGCAAATCGGATATATTTTAGATATCTGCCAATGCGAAACGTGAATGCGCAGATTGGATATACAATAAACCATCGCTATTCACAGGACGAGGAAATAAACAGTCAACATTTTTTTTAAATTTGGAATTGGGCACTTGGACCTGCAGTGTTAATCCCGTTTTATGATGAACAAATGGAAGATTATGGAAAAAAAAAAATCATCCTTCTCTTCCTCTGCTATGTTTCTATTCGCTCGCGCTCTCCCTCACCCGGCGTGGTGGGTCCTTGGCAGGCGGCACTTCTCTCTGGGCCAAGCACAAACAAATGGCAGCCTCCCTCAGTGTGGTGCTGTGACACACACACACGCACACGCACACGCACTACCCATTTGCTTAGCCTGGTCGCACACTGTACCGACGTGCACCAATGCTCATTTGAACAGTTACCCATGCATACTGTATGTATGACGGATTCATGACCAAACAAACACACAGATGGAAGTACTGCAAACTGCACTCCTCAAACTGCATGACGTTATTAGCATAACCCTTTTGCAATATGAATTCAGACCCGCGCTCTAGCCTGTTCTCCCAGCGGAGATCACGCCATGGCCTGCTTTCACTCAAACACGGTGGAATCAGGCTGCATTCAAGCCAACTCGTCCCAGATTGGGCGCACGTGGTGACAATGTAATGAGCTGAGAGCAATATGTCGCCTGCCTCCCTGCCTCCTCGTTTTGCATCCCGGAGCGAAGCACGACTGCGCTCATTCATGTTGCTCCCTTAAGTCTACAAAGCCTGCTCGTCACAAACCTCACTCACATCTCCACGGAGTTTGATTAATGATCCCCCGCGGTACGCTGCCAACTAACTATGACACACAACTATTTGTACTAGTTGGAGATTTTGCATGAAAAGGAGGAGAGAGAGGTCAAATCAGGAGGGGGTTTCGCTCCACAGCAGGTTGGATGAAGGAGCATGTGATTATGAACTGGGGAGTGTGATAATTTGAATATGCAAATATAGCAAGCAAACAATATTTGCATGCCAGTTTATGTTGTAATGTGGCATCACATTCCTTCTGCACACATTCACTTAGTTGGCCTGGACTGACTCTTCCCCCGCATTGCTATAAGTCCCGGTAACCTTATTACCAGTGGTTTTCTACATTTAATGGTTCATACAACTCTAATGTACAATACAGTGGCACCATGTTGTAGGAACGGACCGAGGTTTTTTAAGACCAGTCAGTCATTAGACCAGTTTTTTTGGTTTAATTTGCAAGCGCAAACTTGAGATACGAGCCTGGAAAGGTGCCTGTGAACTCAACTCAAGTCACTTCACAATAAGCAGCGGTTTGGCAGAACAAAAGTCTAAAAAAAAAAGAGGCTTTAAGCTGTTTAATGCCACTCCCAGTTGAAGTTTACTGTCATATAAACATAAAACAAAGAGAATTACACGATGTATTTTTTTGATTGTTGCGGCCAGGCCTTGACATTAACTTTTTATTTTATTTTATTTTTATTTTTTTTTGTCACCAGCCACTGTGACTCCTACTTTCCCCAGAGTTATTAGCCACGCAGCATTTTAACAAGCTACAATTGTCAACGGGGGTGTGTGCTGGGATTAATCAATGTTGTGACATTGATTAATCCTGATTGACAAAAACCTGCCGAAGTGACAAGTGGGAGTGGCAGTGCTACTGAAATTCATCTCCATTTGGCGGGTTGGCAGGTGTTATTGTCGAGCCCTGGTTGCTGTGTTATAGCACTTTAAGCAACAGTTATTTGAACACAAAACAGTAAATGGACACAAACATGTAAATGGACAATATCACAACACACAATACAATACACAATACTCAGTGGCATATATTCTTTATCATCTGCAAAAAAGGACACATTTTACTCCCCCCCCTTCCCCCCCTGAGGTTCTGGGTTTTAATCTGGCCCCTGGCTCTCCTGTGTGGAGTTTGCATGTTCTCCCTGTGCTTGGCTTAGTTTTCTCCCAGTACTCTGGCTCCCTCCTACATTTCAAAAACATGCATGTGTTAAATTCATTGAAGACTTTAAATTGTCACTAAAGATTAATGGGTGTTTGTCTACGTAATCCTTTTAGACCCAATGCAAAAACTTTATCAAAACTCAACTCTTTAGATTAAATTAGAAACACACTTTGCAGTATGATGCAATCCAGTGGTACACCAAGTTATCACGTAGGCCCGCACAATGACTTTTGATAGAGAAGAAATATTGACTGGTATCACTTCTCCGCTCCTTTTCACTTTATTCCTGCATTTATCCCGTGTGCTTTTCCTCAGTTGATTGCTTTTCAGCGAATTCCAGAGACATGTCAGGCGTAAGTCAGAAAAAGGATTTGAGGACAGAAATCTACTATAGTGTAGTGATGATGAAATATCAGTGTAATATTAAGAGAGATACTTGTTGGGAAAATCTCACCAGAATTTGAATAGATATGTAATGGAGCATTTCTAATCCGATTTTGACCGGGTCATCTGTCCTAGCACCTTGTTTTCCTTTCCTTGCTTGCAGCACATGTTGCGACCCGAGCATATTAAATTTGTCCAGTATGCTGCAGCAAGGCAGTTGCAATATTGGGCTTCCACGCTCCTCCTCCGTAGAGCTTTCGCCGCATCCTCACAAAGCTATTTATGGTGCACACGCTCACACTCGTGACAGTGTGGGGCTGAGACTGAGGCTGGGATTGAAGGATGGTGGGGGGTATCTAGAAGAGGAGGGGGTGCAGGGATTGCCTTCAAAGGAAGACGCTTCCATTGCTGTTGATCAATCCGGACAATGGTGAGATTTGATCAGATTGAATGATCTCAGGTGGTGCCAGGCAAGTTTGACCAAAGAATATCAGAGACCTTTTATTCAGACTCCAGGGAACTGATTTAAATTGTGAAAAAAAGCACAATACCGCCAATATAATTGCAGGGATGGCTGTAGAACTCCGACTGTTTGGCAGAGGTATGGACTCGAGTCACATGACTTGGACTTGAGTCAGACTCGAGTCATGCGTTTGATGACTTTGGACTCGACTCGACCAAATGTCAGACTTGGAACTCGACTTGACTTGAACAGACTTGACTTGACTTGACTCATGACTTCTCTTGGACTCGAGCCCATTGACTTGAAAAGTCAATGGGCTCAATATCCATCCATCCATCTGTACCGCTTATACTCACTAGCCTATCCTAGCTATCTTCGGGCGAGAGGCGGGGTACACCCTGAGCTGGTCGCCAGCCAATCGCAGTGCACATAGAAACAAACAACCATTTGCAGTCACATTCACACCTATGAGCAATTTTAGAGTTTTCAATTAACCTAGCATGCATGTTTTTGGGATGTGGGAGGAAACCGGAGTGCCCAGGGAGAGAAACCGGAGTGCACAGGGAGAACATGCGTTTAAACTCCACACAGGCGGGACTGGCATTTGAACCCCGGTCCTCAGGACTGTGAGGCAGATGTGCTACCGTGCCGCCACAGCTCTCCATCCATCCATCCATCCATCCATCAATTTTCTGAGCTGCTTCTCCTCAGTAGGGTCGTGGGTGCGCTGGAGCCTATCCCAGCTATCATCGGGCAGGAGGCGGGGTACACCCTGAAGTGGTTGCCAGCCAATCGCAGAACACATACAAACAAACAACCATTCGCACACACATTCACACCTACGGGCAATTTAGAGTCTCCAATTCGTGCATGTTTTTTGGGATGTGGGAGGAAACCGGAGTGCCCGGAGAAAACCCACGCAGTCACAGGAAGAACATGCAAACTCCACACATGCCGGGCCGGGGATTGAACCCCGGTCCTCAGAACTGTGAGGCTGACGCTCTAACCAGTTGGTCACCGTGCCATCACAGCTCAACATGTCAATGTTAATTTTATTACAGGAATTTCATAATGGTGTAACCATTAAGTTGATGTTCTCAATGGATACCACTGAGGTGGAAGTATGTCGACATATTAAAGCTTAGAATTTATTGCTTTCGACAGTTTACGCCATGTTGGGGCCAGAACGTCACTCTTTCAGACACTACCTAAAGTAATGGTTTAATTTAAAAAAAAAAAAAAAACAGTGCAATATAACTTTAAGACCTTTATAGTTGTGAGGGTCAGCTGTAAAACTATGAATCGCACGCTTTCGCCTTTGATGTCGCCCGTGTCCTCTTTGTGGCAATCCGCCTTCTTGACAAACACACCATGTTTTTGTGGTACAATTTAAAAAAATAATAAAATACAAAATACAGTACAGTACTAAACTGTACCTGGAGCCTCAAAAGCCAATGTAGGTTCACAGTTTTTCCGTTGCAGCACGTCGGTAGTTGTGCAGTGCTGAATTCACGATGGTTTGCTTCAGTCATGTTCGGCAGTATCGCTCGGTGTGTGTCAGGCCTTAAAGATTGGAAGGTTAGTTGTTGAACAGATTCTTTATGAATCCAACTTTTTTTTCTTTTCCTGAATCTGGATTATTTTGGGAATTTTCCACCATATTAGCCATAAAAGTTTAGGCCGGATTCCAAGTTATATGACCTTTGAAGGTCAGTGTTCATTTTGCATACAAACAACTATACATCCCTGGTGGGATACAAATCTACATATAGTCAGGGTCAGACAACATTCCTCTTCATCACCAGTCGGCGTTGTCTACTGACTAGCATGTCATGTTAGCGTCACCGCTCCAGCCAGCCATGCATTTGCCTTGGCCTGCCCTCCAATGGGAACAGCACTATCAGCACTTTGTCTCCTGTCACTTGTTTGGTGGGTGATGGTGGCAATGTGTGTGTGTACGTGTATTTGGGGTGGGTGACTGTGGGCTCAAACGTTAACAAAACACACCCTCCTCCTCTATCTTGGGTTCTCTGCTCTGCTGGCCTGATGGTGAGTTTGTGTGCAGCCAGCAGTTCTGAAAAGCTTCATCAGCTAAATTACTGGGAGTTAGCTGTCTCTGTCAATTAAGTCTTCACATAGCTAACCCTGTGGAGTGTACTTCCTTTGTATCGCCGCCATTTTGTCATCTTTCATTTAGCCTATTTGTCTCGTCTCCCCGGGCACGACATCCCTCCCCTTAATCTACGTACATATGTGGCTAATTACATTATCTTTACATCTTTCTACACTCCCGCCACTGCTATTCGCAGGGAAGGCCTCTGGTGCAATTCCCTTTAGTCACCCGGCAGAGGTTGGGGGGGAAATAAGGGTCACAGGACAAGGAGACCCCCGGGTTCTGTAATGAGCAATCGTGCCTCTCTTTGCTTCTTTAAAAATTCAAGCACAGTAATATCATCCGCACCATCAGGCATAGTCATCCTAGCCTCCACTTCCTCACTCTGTCAGACTGTTTTCTGTGATTGCACTGCATCATACTGAGAACGGTTTCTAAAATGTTGTCCCTCTATCTATCACCAACAGCCAACAGTTCGTTGTGCTCGTGACACGGAATATACAATGTGTCAGTAAAAATCCCAGACCGATGTTACAAAAGCTATAAAGCAGTACCATGAGATACGAGTGACTCGACTTACTATTAGTTAGTATTTTGGAGATATGAGTCGTCATTTTGACAATTATTATTCACTTGCAAATACAAACTTGAGACACAAGCGCTTTATGGTGGCAGCGAACTCAAGCCAACTCAACTTCACAATAAGCAGCACTTTGGCAAATGGTGAATAATCCTTCACCATTTGAAAGAGGCTTCAAGCTATTGCCACTCCCAGTCAAACTAAATGTAAAACTAATCTAAAACTAAAAACTAAAACAAATCTACTAATTTAGCCCTAAGAATGTCCCTGCTAGCTCAATGCTAACATATAATGGAAAACACCATTGGCATGCTAGCGATTACCGTTGATAGTCGCGGTGTTATAATCTTTCAACTAACTAACTCACGAACTGGCTGACTGACTGACTGTTTTGAAGGGGAAAATCCAAAGACCAAAGAAGAGCCACTTAGAACTGACCTTGCTTTGAGGTGATAATATAATGTGATAGCTGCGTCATTATTTTTCTGAGTGGGTTCGGTTGAGTTCACTGATTGTATCTCGAAAGTCGGGTCACTCGTATCGCAAGGCACTACGCTACTGAATGAGCCAGAAGTGGGTAACTGTCTGATAAATACAATATAATGTTAATAATATGACATATTATACATACATTTCCTTTTAGAAACAAGTCTAGTTTAGGGTTGAAATAAAACTAAAACTGGGTTTGTCTGTGGACAGTGCTATTGCTAGTGTCGCTATTAAACATGATTAAAAACAAGCAGCAGAAGATGATACTTTTTATTTTTAGTTTTTCACAGCATCAGTGTGAAAGCTCGTCACCTGAAAGCAGCTCCATCATGTATTTTTACAGACGGTGAATCACACATGAGCTGCTTTCGGAGGGCACTTACTTGATCAAATCAGGGTTGCAGATGGCTTTGTTTCCAAGACAACGGCATGCTCATTATCAGTCGTCATTATTGAGTTAACCCACTCTGCTGGACGTTTTTTTTTTTTTTTTTACAAATTGTTTGTTAATAATGCGCTGCAAGACGACACCGGCTTCACGCCATCAGTCACCCGCGTGTTTACAAGACAACGTTCATTTCGTGTGAGTCGTGTCTTTTAGGCTTACTTCTCATTTGCCAACCACGTTTGCCTCCTTGCATGTGCTGCATGTGTTGTGTGTTACACGCTTATCTCTGTGTCCATGCAGATGTGACCCAGAGAGAGAGTGAGTCACATTGATAAGGTCACGTGGGCTCACAATCTGCTGCTGTTTGAGACCTTACACACTGGTTTCACATAGCAATCCTCTCACATTGTGTGCATGTATGCAGGCTTAAGAAATGATGTATTGCCTTGTGTGAATGCTGATTATTTTTATCTTAATTTTTCTTCTTTTTATTATTCCACCGCGTTTTTGACGGGCTTCTCCTTCGCCATTTTCGAAAAATTCACGCGACGCGTGCTATTACTCATCTGAGCCGCAACATTTTCACATTACCCACAATTCCACATTCTACACCCAAATAATTCACATTCATTCCCAATGACACTTTCAACAAAATAGTTTAACATCATTCTCTTTCACTTTTAAAACATTCGGTTCATTCAGAACTTCTTCAACACACATTCCCGTATTCCCCACATTCCCGTATTACCCGCATTCCACATTTTCACCCACATTTTACTGTTAAAACACCCACATTCTCCCCATTCCACTCTACTCTGCCTTCTTCCCCCCCACTTTCACACTTCTTCACCAATTCAAACCATTCCACTTACTACGTTTTCCACATTCCCCACGTTCCCACATTACCCACATTCTGCACTGTGCAACACTAAAATACCCACATTTGAGCCACAATAAGACAAATTCTACATTTTTAGCTACAGTTTCCTTATTTCTCCACCGATTCCCACCGTTCCAACTTCTACGTGTTCAGCTCATTCAAGCATTGGAGCATTCAGACGCAATTTCTCCGGGAATTGCACGTTCTAGTTCAAACGTATTGTACGGCCCTCAGACCATTACTTAATATGTTCCAAATGGAAACTCCATATGGACAGCATGAAAATGACACAACGTGAAAGGACAGGACGTGCAAACATGACAGGCGGTGATTGTTGTGGATGCCTGGCCAAATTTGAAAACTGTCAAAAAGTTTTCCACTGCATTCACGGTGCAGATGAGATGCTGTACCTAGTTCGCTGTTGTAAAATGGGGTGAACACAACTAAACCTCACAGTACATAACTTTGTACACATTGTGTCACACTCTGTCACGTTTGGTGTGCTTTCCCCTCCCCCCCACGTTTATTTACTGTTCTCATAGCAAAAGCCTGTCGCGTAAAGAAAAAGGCAGACACTCGCTTCCTACAACTCCTCTAAAGCTCAGCCATGTGTTTACTGTATTTACCTTACAATGCCTGATGTTATCTTCCTGTTTCTAACGCTTAAAGTTTAATATGTGTGTATGTGAGCGTGTGAAAGCAAGCGTGCAGGGTGCAGTGCAGGCTGTTTCGCATGTTTTGGTGTAAGAGATGAATTAGTGATTAGACAGAAAAATAATAGTATCAAACATTTATTGAGCTACAGTATGCACCCCCCTATGTTGACGTAATGACCCCTGGTTAGATGTACCGACTTTGGAGGGGGTAATGCCGGACCCTGAAGGGGATTTTCATTCAAGTCACCCGTGTCCACCAATCCTGCCATTCCACGTTTCATTTGTTGAAAGCCTTGATCGCAACGTGATGAACCTCATCAGAACATCACAGCCCGGGAGGGACTTTCTAGTATCCGTGGAAGACCGCGGGCCAAACCGTAATGCACCTTTGATCCGGACCGGGACTGGGACCGTTACTTAAAATGCTGCCAGTACGGTTAATAAAGGTTTTATTATCGCAACGGTTTGAGTCTGGACAAATTCACTTGTACTTTAACCATAAATATTATTGCCTGCATTATGGTGAGGGTTCAGTTACTATTTATTGTTCCTTTCCCTGTAAATGGTTTTAAAATTCTTTCCACCACTACAAACAGAAATAATGCAGATGTTGTTGAATACCGTTCTGACAGTGTCAATTATCCATCCATCCATCCATTTTCTGAGCCGCTTCTCCTCACTAGGGTCGCGGGCGTGCTGGAGCCTATCCCAGCTATCATCGGGCAGGAGGCGGGGTACACCCTGAACTGGTTGCCAGCCAATCGCAAGGCACATACAAACAAACAACCATTTTTACTCACATTCACACCTACGGGCAATTTAGAGTTATCAATTAACCTACCATGCATGTTTTTGGGATGTCGGAGGAAACCGGAGTGCCCGGAGAAAACCCACGCAGGTACGGGGAGAACATGCAAACTCCACACAGGCGGGCCCGGGAATTGAACCCCGCTCCTCAGAACTGTGAGGCAGACACTCTAACCAGTCGCCCACCATGCCGAGTGTCAATTATACTGAACATTGTTTCTTTGTTCTGGCTGATGAGTGTATATTGCCATTCATCCATCTTTAATGGGCATTGTTTATATTATTGCATGTGTGTGTGTACATGCCTTTGTTGCTGCCCTCAGCTGCTCTCATGCATTCCCAATGGGGCAACAGTAACAACAGGGGGACCATAAACAGCAGCTGTGCCTGTTTAGGCCACGCTACCAGGCCGCTGAACTCATACAACATGCTCCAAGCTAACTTGAGAGAAATTCTTTACTCATATTTACAACCCCAATTCCAATGAAGTTGGGACGTTGTGTTAAACATAAATAAAAACAGAATACAATGATTTGCAAACCATGTTCAACCTATATTTAATTGAATACACTACAAAGACAAGGTATTTAAAGTTCAAACTGATAAACTTTAATAATCAAATAAATAAATAATCATTAACTTAGAATTTTATGGCTGCAAAACGTTCCAAAAAAGCTGGGACAAGTGGCAAAAAAGACTGAGAAAGTTGAGAAATCCTCATCAAACACCTGTTTGGAAAATCCCACAGGTGAACAGACTAATTGGGAACAGGTAGGTGCCATGATTGGGTATAAAAGCAGCTTCCCTGAATTGCTCAGTCATTCACAAGCAAAGATGGGGCGAGGTTCACCTCTTTGTGAACAAGTGCGTGAGAAAATAGTCGAACAGTTTAAGGACAATGTTCCTCAACGGACAATTGCAAGGAATTTAGGGATTTCTCATCATCTACGGTCCATAATATCATCAAAAGGTTCAGAGAATCTGGAGAAATCACTGCAAGGCCGAAAACCAGCATTGTGCATTCTTTGCGTCTGCCCACATTAGAAATACAGGACAGCATACCATCATCATGTCCGTTAGGGATGGGAATATGACTCCATTTCTTGGAATAGGAAAAACACACTCTGAATTTTCTGAACTCCTGTTTCAATGTTGTATTGCGCATCGTAATTGCCTGGAGGAGTTGTGCCACGGCGTAGGTCTACTGTATGTTAATGTAGACTTTGGCAGCCATCCCTTTGGTCCTCCTTAGGCAGCAGGCTGAGTGTTTAACAATCAATTACTCTGTCTTTCTGTGAAGAGAAAAAATAAGTATCTACAATTATGGCAATCCACCTAATGACACAGTAAACACACTAGAAATGAAAGCTAAGTAAATGGAAAACAGAAAGGTAAGTTGCATTGATAGGATGGTATTAACTGTCCTATGCTCTCAAACCGTTCTGTACATGCAGGTTTAATGTTTGTTCCTATGGTAGCCGTAACCAGAGACACCATGTTGGTGTTCAATCACATAGGGAGGTCAGTCAATGTTATTCAGCAATCAGATCATCTATCACACCCACTCGGTGACCCGAAATTTCGTACAAGTCCCACTGGGCGGCCAAACACCAGATCACAGTTTAGCTTAACGTTCTTAAAGTGGGTTACAACGTCCTCATTTGTAAAAGCTAAAGACAAACAGATGTTCGTATTTGATGTACCGGTAATAGTACACGCAACAATTACATCACTGATTGTTGTGACACACAAGCCTGGATATTCAATTACCTCCAATACATTCAGTAGAGTGACATATCAGCCTCTTGAGAGTTCAGTGGAAATGGGGTTAAACTTAACCCTCCATCCATTTTGTATACCGCTTACTCTGTTCAGAGTTGCGGTTGAGCTCAAGTGTATCCCAGCTGACTCTGGGCGAAAGGCACACTAAACCCTGCACTGGTCGCACAGAAAGAAAAAGTGTCAGACATTATACTTTGTTGAAATTGGTAACTGTGTCTCAAACTAAATGGCTAAGACTTGTGGGTTTCCACACGGGTCAATCCTCGGACCCCTATTGTTCAATATGTACATGCTTCCATTAAGCCAGCCAATAAGCAGCTATAGAGCGTCCTACAACTATGCAGATGATACTCAGATTTGTGTCATTGGTGGCAGGTGAACATGGGCCTGTAGATTCACTCTGTCACTGCATCAAACAGATCAGTGTGTGGATGCAAAAAAAAAGCTCTCGCTAAACTCAGACAAAAGTGAAACCATTCTCTGTGGCCTAAAGAAACAAAAATAAAGTGTTTCTGGCTCTTTCAGACTCTCTCTCAAGTTAGAAAAATCGGGGTAATATTGGACTTGAATGTGAATTTTAAATCCAAAACATTTTCAGTTTTTTATCATCTAAAACATAGCCAAAATCAAAGGAAAAGTGTCTAAACCTGACTTAGCGAGACTAATCCATGTATTTTTCTGCAGCAGGCTAGTCTACGTTAATGCCCTGCTCACTGGGCTTTCTAAACGAGTTATAAGACAGCTGCAGTACATTAATAATGCTGCTGCTCGAGTCCTGACTAAAACCAGGAAATAGGACCAAATTAGCCCAATGCTCAGGTCTCTGCTCTGGCTTGCTGTTGCTCAGAGAATAGAATTCAAAACAGTTCTGCTTGTGAACAAGTCTCTTCATGGTCAAGTGCCAAACTACAAACCTCTGACATTTTAGAGCCATATGAATCTTCTCAAGGAGTGGTCTCCTGCTGGTGGCCAAAGTCAGAACTAAACATGGCTAGGTTGTGTTTCTGTTTTGTGGTGTAACAATCTGCGAATAATATTCCAGAAGATGTGTGCAATTAAGAAAACATCTTATAAAACAGTGGTCAGAACAAGCACCTGGTGCTAGATGGGCTTGAAATGTTGTCATCATATCTGATCATTTGTAACAGTAATTGGAAAGTGATGGATTTAAAGCTGTGTTTCCACTATCAAAAATTTCAAAGAGACCCGAAATATCAAACACTAATCTTCCCACTTGTCATAACCCTTTCGTTTGGGTATTTTAATGACACAAACTAGCTCGCCATAATATTTCACTTTATAAAAACATACAGTAATGACTTCATGAAATAAAATGAAAAAAAAAAACAGTTTTTGTCACACTGCATCAATTGAATGGCCAACCCATTGTTTAAAAGTTTATAGCTCTGCAACTTCGATGCGATTTAGCGTTACCATTATTAATGACTTGTATCTCGAAAAACTCGTAAGGCAAGTCACTCGTATTTCAAGGCACCACTGCATTGCTCAATGCTAAAGACCTCAGTTCATTTTGGGGGGTTTTCTGCTTTGTGATATTGCATTAGCTGGTCATATTCATATTGATATTCAATCACAAAGAGATTCGGGATGGAAAGGGAATGAGCAGACAGAAGGAGAAGTAATTCAAATAAAGTAACATTGCTGTGTTTCTAAGGATTGATTCAGGCTCTGATTCCCAATGCATCCTCTTCTAATTGTTACCAACAAACTGGTACTCTGATTACATTTATCTGTATTCCTGCACCATAGTTAGCTTTCCACCTTGAGGCTATTTTTACTTTGAAGCAGGCTGCATTATTTATTCATAAAAACCCAACCCCAGATTACAACTGACCTATTTGTATTTTTTTTTGCGTACCAAAATCTCTCAAAGTCATTATTTTTGCCCGAATAAGACAACTTCTTCCATCCCGTGTCTCTTTCTCCTCATCTCGCCTGTCCTCGTTTCCCCTCCTTGACATCAATGCACCGTTGGTTGCTATGGTGAGGGTGTGGGTGCAAAAATGGAGGACAGCGATTGTAAAAGTACTGCAGAAAACAGAAGGATCTGGGCTAGCCAAAAATAAATGAATAGACTTAAAAAATATACAGAAGAAAGGTAACTGCAACCCAAGTGAAGATATTGAAGGTCAGGGTTCTGTTGGCTAATTAGCGGATCGCCAATAATCTAATACATGACCTGGGCAGGAAAACAGCAGGAGTGTCACATGTTCTGGTTCCGTCTCTTCTGATGATTCACCGGTGCCATCAAGTTTGTCTCCGTGGAGCGTGACACCTCCGATGTAACCTCCACGTCACTGCTTCACGTTGTCATGGTAATCCCATCATTTAGTTTTGCCTTCAGAGAGAGAGAGCGAGAGAGAAAGAGAGACCAGTCCCTTTTGCTTTCACTGGACATTTTGGTTTTTATTAAGTCCTCAGAGGGCTTATTAAGTCCTCAGAGGGCAATACTAAACTGTACAAGGAAACATCCATCCATCCATTTTCTGAGCCTCACTAGGGTCGCGTGCTGGAGCCTGTCCCAGCTGTCATCGGGCAGGAGGCGGGGTACACCCTGAACTGGTTGCCAGCCAATCGCAGGGCACATAGGAACAAACAACCATTCGCACTCACAGTCATGCCTACGGGCAATTTAGAGTCTCAAATGAATGCATGTTTTTGGGATGTGGGAGGAAACCGGAGTGCCCGGAGAAAACCCACACAGGCACGGGGAGAACATGCAAACTCCACACAGGCGGGGCCGGGGATTGAACCCAGGTCCTCAGAACTGTGAGGCTGACGCTCTAACCAGTCGTCCACCGTGCCGCACAAGGAAACATAACATAACAATTTATTTATGTAAACAGTATAAATCGGACCTTCCAAAGTAGAACATAACCGTGATGTTGGTTGACTTCCAAGTAACAATTTTCCCCTATAGTGGTTCTCAAACGTTTTGCACCAAGTGCTACCTAAAATACTCAGCTCTCCAAGTACCACCATAATGACCACCATGGTAGTAGGCCCAAGTGTTCATCAAAAATCAGGCATAGGTTTAGTTCCTTTTTTATTTTCATTATTGTAAGCCATTGTAATACAACCCCAATTCCAATGAAGTTGGGACATTGTGTTAAACATAAATAAAAACAGAATACAATGATTTGCAAATCATGTTCAACCTATATTTAATTGAATACAATACAGAGACAATATATTTAATGTTCGAACTGATAAACCTTATTGTTTTTAGCAAATAATCATTAACTTCGAATTTTATAGCCACAACACGTTCCTAAAAAGCTGGGACAGGGTCGTATTTACCACTCTGTTACATCACCTTTTCTTTGAACAACATTCAATAAACGTTTGGGAACTGAGGACACTAATTGTCGAAGGTGGAATTCTTTCCAATTCTTGCTTGATGTACAGCTTCATCTGTTCCACAGTCCGGGGTCTCCCTTGCCGTATTTTACGCTTCATAATGCGCCACACATTTTCAATGGGAGACAGGTCTGGACTGCAGGCAGGCCAGTCGAGTACCCACACTCTTTTACTACAAAGCCACGCTGTTGTAACACGTGCAGAATGTGGTTTGGCATTGTCTTGCTGAAATAATCAGGGGCGTCCATGAAAAAGACGTTGCTCGGAGGGCACCATATGTTTCTCCAAAACCTGTATGTACCTTTCAGCATTAATGGTGCCTTCACAGATGTGTAAGTTACACATGCCATTGGCACTAACACAGCCCCATACCATCACAGATGCTGGCTTTTGAACTTTGCGTCCATAACAGTCCGGATAGTTATTTTCCTGTTTGGCCCGGGAGGACACGACGTCCACAATTTCCAAAAACAATTTGAAATATGGACTTGTCGGACCACAGAACACTTTTCCACTTTGCATCACTCCATCTTAGATGAGCTCGGGCCCAGAGAAGCCGGCGGCGTTTCTGGGTGTTGTTGATAAATGGCTTTTGCTTTACATAGTAGAGTTTCAAGTTGCACTTACGGATGTCGCGCTGAATTGTATTTACTGAAATTGGTTTTCTGAAGTGTTCCTGAGCCCATGTGGTGATATCCTTTACACATTGATGTCGGTTTTTGATGCAGTGCCGCCTGAGGGATCGAAGGTCACGGGCATTCAATGTTGGTTTTCGGCCTTGCCGCTTACATGCAGTGATTTCTCCAGATTCTCTGAACCTTTTGATGATATTATGGACCGTAGATGATGAAATCCCTAAATTCCTTGCAATTGTACGTTGACCAACATTGTCCTTACACTGTTCGACTATTTTCTCACGCACTTGTTCACAAAGAGATGAACCTCACCCTCATCTTTGCTTGTGACTGACTGAGCAATTCGGGGAAGCTCCTTTTATACCCAATCACGGCACCCATCTGTTCCCAATTAGCCTGTTCATCTGTGGGATGTTCCAAACAGGTGTTTGATGAGGATTCCTCAACTTTCTCAGTCTGTTTTGCCACCTCTCCCAGCTTTTTTGGAACGTGTTGCAGCCATAAAATTCTAAGTTAATGACTATTTGCTAAAAACAATCAGCTTTATCAGTTTGAACATTAAATATCTCATCTGTGTATCAGAATCAGAATCAGAATTATCTTTATTTGCCAAGTATGTCCAAAAAAACACACAAGGAATTTGTCTCCGGTAGTTGGAGCCGCTCTCGTACGACAACTTTTGAGACATAAAGACGTTGACAAAAAAAACCCCCCAAAAAACAGTCACTGAGCAATAAAGGGTTGCTAGTTGTCTGGTAATGCTGGTATTTTATTATTATTATTTTTTGACAATTGTGCAAAAGATGCAGAGTCCTCTAGCACTTGGAGCAGTTCGAATGACAAATATTGCAATAGTCCGGTGCAATGACCATTGTGCAAAGGGCGCTGAGACTTCAAGGACTTCAAGGTGTATTCAATTCAATATAGGTTGAACATGATTTGCAAATCATTGTATTCTGTTTTTATTTATGTTTAACACAATGTCCCAACTTCATTGGAATTGAGGTTGTAGTTTGAACATTAACACTGTGCTTACATACAGGAAAATAAGGAAAATTTACTTAATAATGATTCAATTAAAATCAATTGCACATAAAAGGTTAGAAATGTACTTGTATAGATGTTGAAAATCAAACAGTTCTTAAAGATTCGATGCAAACGTGTTGAACTTTAAAGTTGAGTACAACTTTACTGTACTTATACAGTGATTCTTTCGCATACCACGAGAGGTAACCTCCGTTCTAATACGTACCTTAAATGACTCCATAGGCAATCGTTTAAGTTTTAAGTAACATTTTAATTTGAACAAGTACATGTACTAAGACAAGTTAACCACTGTAAAACAAAACCAAAATAAAGTAAAACTACAGTACTTACCCTGTGAAGGTGCCCGACAGACATACTGTAATGGCAGAGTAATACTTTCTGTCCCCTAAATATTGATGCAAATAATATTTGTTTTGGGGCAGCACAGTGTATTGTGGTTAGCACATCTGCCTTCCATTTCTCGGGTTCTGGGTTAGAATCTTGGCTCCAGCCTTTCTGCGTTCTTTGCATGTTCTCCCTGTGCTTCCTCTCACATTCCACAAACATCTGTGCTTGTTAATTGAAAACTCTAAATTTTCATTTTAGGGAATTTGAGTGTCAATGTTTGATTGTCTGTTTGCGCCCTATGATTGGCTGTGGTCCAATACGAGGTGTGCCGCGCCTCCCGCACAAATTCAGCTGAGATTCTAACTCACCCGTGACCCTTCGGAGAAGCACTACAGAAAATAGATGGATGGATGTTTTACAACTTTTGATTAGGTTTTTGCAATTGTATGGCTGGGCAGATCAATTGCTGTTTTGCCGTAGGTTGTCCACCCTTGTTGTAGCCAATGATGAGTTTGGAGAATATGGAGACATGTGATACTTTCCTGCTATATCCAATGCATTTGATTGGCAGGAAGGTGACTCTTGTGAGTTACCACTGACTCTTCGCCCTTCCAAGATCTCGAAATGAGAATGCGGCTTCCATTCTATGTGTATGTGTCCTTGTGTTGTTTGCTGTTGTTGGGCCCCTCTGAGACTGCGCTGTCAAGTGCCGACGTGCACCAATAAACTCCTATAGGGCCTTTTTTTTTTCTTTTTTAGACATCCACCCACACAAAAATAGCAACAAATCGTTGTGGAACAGCAAGGTTACAGCTCTTGCTTGTTCTTTCTTTCTTCTGGAGGTGCCATATAACACCCTCGCTGGGGGTTGATAAAATCGTGGGGGAAAATGAAAAGAAAAGGATATTTAGTCATAAATTTTGTTTGAAAGAAAAATTACAAAGCCACTTTTAGATTTGCTGTTTCAGCAAGTCTTTAATGAACATATACTGTATTACGAGAATGGCATTTTGGTGTGTTTGCTAACAAGCGACTTCCTGGTTCACGAACAAACAGACGGGCAGTACCATTATAATTCTTGGGGGATGGACAATCCCAGTCATTCCATAATTCCGTAATACTGTAATTCCAAATTCCTGTATACACACCTGAGAGGCAGAGTGGTGACTTGAGATACAAGTGATGAGTTTTTCGAGATACGAACCGACTATCAGACGATTTTTTTTTGCTTCTGAGCACTTTATGGCCACGTTGTGTATTAGCAACAACTACATAGTTTCGCTTTTTAATCCGGTATCTGAATGCTAATGCTAACAAATAATGGAAAACTTCATTGACGTGCTAATGCTAAATAGCATGTATGTTGTGGTGTTACAACCGTTTAAGTGGCGGATATTTGAAAACAAATGGGGCAGCAAAACATGGTGACAGACAATATTAGCGTACTCACAGTCATATATTCTTTATCAACTCCAAAGACTGACTAATAAAGTGCTGTATTGAGGAGCTGAGATTGAGCTGCAGAGACCTCCATGAACAATATATCTGTCAGTCCTATACTGCCTCCAGGCGGCTTTGGCGGGCAGACCAGAAAAGCAGCACTATGGCCATTCAATTTATGCAGTGTGACAAAAACTGTTGAACTCTTTTTGATTATGTCATTACTGTAGGACTTTGTAAAGTACAATATTATAGAGTGCTATTTTACTCATTGGAAATACATTTCCATTTTTTGGGGTGAGGGGTCTTTTTTGGGAGAACAATGATATGGGATTCGAATGTTTTGAGTTATGAGTGCGGTCATGAAACAAATTACACTCATATATCAAGGCACCGTTTTTGTTTTCTGCTTATTTCCTAAAATGTGTCTGTGAGCGAGCCATTCTGCAGCCGAAGATCCAGAGCCACTTTCAAGCAACTGCTCAACACGGTCTGAAATCCGACCAGGCGGAAGCACTCACACGTCACACCCATGCTGTCATGTCAAAGCCTAAGCTTTGGTTGGATGTACAGATGCATCTATTTGATTGAGGTAATATGGAAAATATATATTGCAGGATATACCTTTACTAATTAATGACCATGCACTTTTCAACACCCCATTGATGTCCTTCTTCAAATGATCCTGGTTTGATTGTTTCTGGTACGACTTGGTGTATGTGTGAATGCATCAATGCACGCCTGTTCGTGCTGGCTAAATGGCTGCCTCCGACTTGGCAGAATTCACTTTAGACCTAGCGGTGCATCTCAATGAGGCCTGCTGCAGTGTGAGTCAAGCATGTCAACGCCGAGGGTAGCATTCACAACACGGGGCTAAGGTGTATTTAAGAATGATTATTTATCAGCTCAGAGGTCATTCAAGGTGGTCCGTATTAAAAAAAAAAAAAGAGCATTTTGGCATAACCAATGTCATTATGTGTAATTACCAGGCTAAAAAAATGGCCATGGTGGCTCAGTGTTTGTATGTGAGATGTGGCAGTGAAAGTGTGTGCGCGCGTGTAGCTATGTGTGATGGAAACTAGAATATTCCACAGCACTGCGGTTTGTGTGTCGATGTCAAATATGCTCAAAGCACTCCATAATATTGTCCATCCATCCATCCATTTTCTGAGCCGCTTCTCCTCACTAAGGTCGCGGGCGTGCTGGAGCCTAACCCAGCTATCATCGGGCAGGAGGCGCCGTACACCCTGAACTGGTTGCCAGCCAATTGCAGGGCACATAGAAACAAACAACCATTCGCACTAACATTCACACCTACGGGCAATTTGGAGTCTTCAATTACCTAGCATGCATGTATTTGGGATGTGGGAGGAAAATGCAGTGCCCGGAACGGGATTGAACCCCATTCCTCAGAATTTTGAGGCGGACGCTCTAACCAGTCGCCCACCGTGCCGCCTCCATAATATTGTATTTTATAAAAATATACAGTAAAAAAAAAAAAATCATTAAATTGGTCACTGCATCAATTGAATAGCCATTGTGCTGCTCTTTCTGATGTGCCCACCTTGGCTACCTGGGGCCAGGTGAAGACAGAGAGATATACTGTTCATTGAGACATCTCAACTCCTCTCAACTCATCAGTAGGGCACTAATATCAGTCGTTGCAGAGGATAAAGAATATATGACTGTGAGTCGTTTTATATTGCCTGTCTACATGGGTTGCTACACCGTTTGTGTAAAATCTGATGCTATTTAGGGTCAGCATTATGCTCGCGGATAGAAAGGCCAAGTATGTGATTGTTTTAAATACACAAAGTGTATGTTTTGAAGAATTGTTAACTAATTGTATCTGCTTGTTATGAAGTGAGTTGAGTCACTGCCACCATATAGCCCTCGTATCTCAAGTCAAAGCAAAAACAAAATCGGTCAAACGACGGCTTGTGTCTCGAAAAACTCATTAGTCGAGTCACTCGTATCTCAAGGCACAACTGTCGTTAATTAATAATGACGTATGACTGAAATAAATCAAATTTTCGCTCTTGTCCCATATAAGCATGCACGCATGCCTTATCTAGTATTTATTACCACAGCAAACGATGGCTATGTCAAACAAAATGGAATCGAGTGGTGTGCCAAAGCGCAACACTGAGCGGCGTCTCCTCAAAAGCACAAAAGGCACATTAACAGCAAACGCCACATGCTCCATACACACTACACTGATCCCCTTGCAAACAATTTCCAAATGGACGAGCGCAGGATTCAATTGAATATAGAATAGAGGTGAAGATGAGGCGGCTGCTGCGTCGAGGTGGCCGCGGTTGACTTGGCAACCGAATCTCTGGGGTTGCTGAGCTCGGAACACACAGATCACGTATTCAATTTTTGGGGGGAACGTGTTTTTTTTTTTTGCTGTGTTCACGCAATTATGTGTGACTGTTTGTTTGTCAGTGTAAAGAGGTCACTTCAAGACTACTGGCACTAGTTAAACAGCATTACTCAGTATATGTGAGATGAATGGGGTCTATGAAGGTGCACCTGTGTTTCAACTACACCATTATTATTATTCATAACTCGGGAACGAAGGACTTTCTTGTAAGATGCAGCTTTTCGCTCCGTTGCCTCTTCCTCTTCCTCTTCCTCCTCCACCTCTCCCCCTTGTCTTCCTCCTCTTCTTTCTCCCCAGTTTGCTAATCTTTCCTTTCTTTCACACCGGCATCCTCCTTCTCCTCCTTTCCATTCGTGATCTTTCCCCTCTTTCTTTCGTCTGCATTTTGTTGCAGATACACGACCCGGGGGACCCGGCGATGCAGTAGAACAAATCTGATAGATTCGATATGTCCTTGGCAGAAATTTCAAGGAAAACTGCAGGCGTTTGGCCTTCGTGCTAGCCATCAGAATGGAGATAGTGAGCAAGTGTGCAGCAGGAGGAAAAGCCATCAAACCTATCACACTTCCAGCGCGACTCCATCAAACTCCTCATTTGAACACTGTTGGAGCCTAGCTTGCAGCTGCAGGTGTGTGTGTGTGTCTTTGTGTGTGCACGCAGGCCTCTCTGATATCAGCAGCCGTGTGCGTGTGTGTGTGTGTGTGTGTGTGTGTGTGTGTGCGTGTGCCTGTGAGAGCTTGTAAATGTTTGATGGGTTTTGATCCAACCATCTGTCCACGACCGCTGCATGGCTGAGACAAAAGGGAGAGATGCACAGAGGTCCGGTTACATGAAGGCCTGCCAATGATTGAGAAAGAATATCACATGGTAACATGTTCCCAGATGAGCATCATCTTTAACGGATGATTACGTACGATTTCTGCTATGGGTCCTAAGTAGATGGAGGCTGAAGCAAATACAGGACTGTATGTCCTTAAATATTGTAATGGACGTCACTTGAAACAAATGGGATTTTTCCTCATATAGTGACAGGTGGCGTTTATTTAGTCAACTGTATATTAGGGTGTCGGCCTTTATTTCTGTGCATTTTTTGGACTTATTTTAAGAGATGCAAATTTAATCTGTTCCAGCCAACCCCAAAAAAAACATTTTTGTGTTTGTGTTTTTAATAAGGATAAATAGTACTATGTTAGTTTGTACTGTAAGATTTAAATTTAGCCTAGCTTTACCCCCCACTCCTTACAAAGATGAAGGTGCACGAGACATGCATCGTACGAATGAGCACAGTAAACAAGCCGATCAGAGCTATTGCTAGCAGTTTGAAGTATTATTTTTTGTAATGTAAGATCAGTTGAAAATATAAGAGAGATGATAAACTTACCTGTCAACCCAGTGAGCACAGTGGCGGTGCATGCAGCTAGGCTACAGCATGTGCCCACGTCTCTTCGGTCACGCCTTCTGTCCCTGCAATCTCTTAAGGCAACGTGTACAGCAAACCCTCATTTATCGCGGGGGTTAGGTTCCTGATGACCCACGCAATATGTGAAATCAACAACGTAGCGTCCACATTTTCTTTTATTATATAGATGTAGTTTAAAGTTGTATGAACCTCCCCAAATTCTTATTAATCTTCCCCACACTCCTATTAACCTCTACTTTACTCTTATATGCACTTTATATACTCTTAAATAAATTTAAAACTTTTTAATGTATAGTAACGCACAGTATTAGCGCGTGTGCATTTTATTATTAATGTTTGAGGCTCGGAAGCGTTTATTACTGAATTACAACCTACACTCAAAATCCCGCGATATGGCAAATTATGCATGGTATGAATATGAAAATAAATCCGCAATGCACTGAATCCACAATAGGTGAAGCATGATATAACGAGGGAACACTGTAATTCTCTGTGTTTTTTGTTTAGTTTGACAGTAAACCTCAACTGACAGTGGCAATAAACAGAATGAAGCCTCTTTTTAGATTAATTGTTCACTATTTGCCAAACAGCTGCCTATTGTGAAGTGAGTTTGCGTTCACTGCCGCCATGAATCTCGACTTTGCGCTCGCAAGTCAAAGCAAAAAATTTGCACCACTGTATTACGAGAGATGTGTTGATACCACTTTTTTTCAGGCCAAGTTTTCAATCAAATATGACAACATTTATACACACAATCAAATATTGTTTCAAACACAAACTTTCATAAAACAGGGAATACTCAAATATCACACTTCTTTATTGGTAACTGGTATCTATCGGTGCATCCCTATTGTGCAGATGTAGCTCATGAAGTGTCCACTGAGGTGCATCGTATATTGTACAGCTTGTTACCAAAATTCTCTAAAATGTCTTGGCCTAACAGTAGGGGAATAAAAAACACCAATTATAGCTTCCCTTTTCCTCCATCATGGAAAATGACTGTGTTCCCATCACCTCATCTCTTTGCAGCATTGCGATCATCACTGTCATTAGCAACGTGCTCTCCATTTACGGTTCACCTGAGCAAAGCTAGCGGATGATGCTAAACAGCTTTATATGGATTTTTCGGAAGGTATTGATTGTAGGGCGTTGGGACATTTCAATGCATATAACGCCTGGGCCTTGCGCATAATTAATGTTGTGCCTGTGTGTCACGCTCCTGTTTGTTTACAGTACGCTGAGTGCGCGCAAGAAATACATGAGTGGGCTTTGAGGGTTGCCCCCTGGAAGTGTGGCCCCTTGGCGATACCCCCCCTCCCCCCCATCCAAATGCGGTTTGAACTGATTGATCATCTCAGTGCTGTACTCCGATCAATAGCTCTAAATAGCAAAAAGCCCAGAATGTGAACTCTTCGAACTGAGGTCAGTAAACTCAACCGACCACGGTGTGGCCAGAAAAGTACATGTGGGGGTTGAGGGATCAATCCTTTTCCAAAGACCCCTGCCTCTCTCCCTTTTCCTTCCTTGTCTGACATTGGAAAGGTCATTCTGCTCGACAATAACGCTAAGGCAGCTCATGAGCTATCATCACCAGCAGCATCAAATAGGATTAAAGAAATCCTGTAGCGCAGTGATGGCGAACCTGAAGCCCGTGGGCCACATATGGTGTGATACAGCTTGCCCTGCAATCTTAAAAACAAATGAAACTTCACAGGTCATGTTTATTACAAAAGAAATGCATGGTGGTAGATGACCACAGTGATCACAATCCTGTCTGGATTTTGATGAGGAAATTGGATTGTAGTCAGTGATGGTGTAGTGGTACACTCACCTGACTTCAGTGCAGGCAGTGTGGTTTCAGTTCCCACTTACTGACTGTGAGTTTGATTACAAATTGTTTGTTTTTCTCTGTGTCCAGTGATTGACTAGCGACCAAGCCAGGGTGTACCCCGCTCTCTCACCTAAAGTCAGCTGGGATAGACTCCAGCTCCCCTTGACCCTGAACAGGATAAGCGCCATAGAAAATGGATTGTAGTTGCTCGAACTCGTGGCAAAGTCATGATATCATCAACTCAACTGAATTTTATTCATAGAGCCCTTTAAAAACAACCACAGCTGAAACAAACTGCTCTAGATAAATACAAATTGAGCGCAAAACATTATATACAACCTAGTTTGAAAACACAAAAAAAAGTTAAAAACAATAACAAACAAATAAGCCACTAAAATAAGGGCTGAAGACTCATGGTGTGTTGGAAGCCAAGGAATAAAAATCGGTAAAAATGTGTTTAAAAATGGTCAGCGAAGGGGAGGTCAGCCCCTCTGAGCTTCTGCTTAGACTGCGGTACCTCCAGGAGCAGCGGGTCAGCTGACCTGAGGCACCAGGCAGGAGTGTAGGGATGGAGCAGCTGAGACAGGTAAGCCAGAGTGAGACCATTTCAAGATTTGAAAACAAATAGCAGAATATTAAACAAAACGTGCACAGGAATGGGAGTTATGTGCTTCCTCTTACATATTCCAGTTAAGATGTGAGTGGCAGGATTTTGTACCAAATGGAGATGTTTGAGGGAAGGCTGGCTGACTCCAAAGTCAAGTGCATGACAGTAATCCATCATTCATCAGCACAAGGTTCTGGTTTTCTTCTCCAGGGTTTATCCGTTTTCCTCCCACATTCCAAAAACATGTTTTTGAGGTTAATTAAAGATTGGAAATTGTCAATTGGTGTGAATGGTTGTTCGACTATAGGTGCCCTGCAGCCAGTCCAGGATGTACCCTGTCTCTTGCCCAACGTCTGCTGGGTTAGGCTCCAGCTCACCTTTGAACCCTAGTGAGCATAATCGGCTGTGCTAGAATACTTTAAGCAACTGAGATTTGAGCACAAACGGTGGAGCAACACATGTAGACAGATAATATACCAATACTCACAGGCATATATTATTTATCCTCTATGAAAAAATACTAATATTAGAGCATCTTACTGAGTCAAAGTCATAGTAGAAGTAAAATTCTTTATTTGTGTCTGCATGAATGTATTATACAGCTCAAGGTGGCCAAGGCGAGCACACCAGAAGGAGCAATGAATTCAATTGCAATTCTTTATATTATATTTAATTATATTATTAATCTATCTTTACATAAATTTAAATATTATGGAATGCTATTTTCCTTAATTAAAAAACACAAAACACAAATTTGTTCTTTTTTTTGGTGTGGGGAGGTTGGAACGGATTTATGGCATTTCCATTCATTTCAAAGGGGAAAGATGATTTAGGATGCAAGTATTTTTAGTTTGTTAATGGGATGAATTAAACTTGTATCTCAAGGCATCACTTTATTTGCAAAAGTGGGTTGGTTCACCATTGAAGCAACTAAAAGTGGAGCATGACTAAAGAGCAGCCGGGGGCAGGGATGTGTATTCATGTCATGAGAGACGTCATTTCGATTGACACACGTGCGCGCGCGCACACACTCAGTTCATACATTGTGGGAGGTGCAGCTGCACGGTCTGATAAGCGACACTAGCAGCTCCACCTGAAGGTTTACGTGGTCTTTCAACACCATTAGCCGAACCATCATCACACGTTGACATACATACATTATGCAGACATATGCATGATGTCTTGATAAACACACCGACATGACACACATTTCATCACTCTTTCACACACAGACACTTTAAGGAGGACTTTCCATTATTGATGAGACCACATGCTCCGTACATTTATTGGGGTGGGGGGCGTTCCCGGTCTGCTTGACTCAGCATTCCTCTGCCTATTGCTTTTTTTTTTTTTTCTTGTCTATGTCAGCATGTTGCATGTGTGTGGGTGTGCGTGTGTGTGTGTTTATCTGGACACACACAGGAAAAAGACAACAATGGCAAGACAAACACAGACACACATTGATAGATGGGTAGATAAACAGATAGATCGACTGGTGGATAGATCTTTAAAATACTATAATCACAGATTTCTTTGATGTGGAGTTGGAACAGTATGTGTAGTTTTATATTATGATATATTATAGATTATTAAAGTATTATTCTCTGATTCATTTGATTTGGTTCTAGAAAAGTGCATACGGTCCTTTATCGTATTTGATTTTGTTTTACGTATTTTAAAAACCGCAACGTGATTGGCTGGTGATCTGTCGGGTGTCCCCCCTGGCTCTCATCCAAAATCAGGCGGGATTGGCTCCAGCTCACCCCTGACCCTAACAAGGATAACATGGGAGGAAATGGATGGATAGATATTTTTAAAAACATTTTTCTATACAGATTAGTTTGATCTGGGGAAAGATAAGTGACTGTCGTTCTTTATTATTTTAGTTTATTTCATTTTATTTAGTTTATATACCATATTTGTAATATGTTATCTGATTTAATATACTGCATACTCTCTGATGCTCACATTGTTCCAAAGTATGCCCACTCCATTAAATTCCCCTGGGAAACAACAGAAATCCCCAACTCATACATAACCTTTTGTAATCTTGATGGATTATTTTCCAATCTATATGTAAAATTCCCCAGATGGCCACCAGGAGATGGTCCAATATCAACCTCATGGGAGAAAATTTACAGCATATTGACATTCAGTGGATATAAAAAGTCCAACAGCTCCAAATAGGATTCATAGTTAGCACAAAAACTTCAGGCTTCCGCTAGAAAGAAGGAAAAAATGGCAGAAAAAAAACATACTTGAACAACCGAACTTTATTTGAGGTTAATCAAATTTTGGTATTTGCTAACCCTTTAACATGAGTTTTAATGTGATTGTTCAATTGAACACAGCCACAACCACAGTTTATAAGAGTGTGCTCACACTTGTGCAACCACATTATCTCAGTTGAGAGTTCCTCTCTCAAAAAGATTCCTTTTTTTTTTTTAATCTTGGTGTTATTTTTTTATTACTATTTTTTTTTTATTTTTACATCATGTCAACCTGCCATTTGAACAGGGGTGTGTAGACTTTTTATATCCACTATGCATAGTAATGGATTTATGTCACTTTCCAAATGCAGTGAGCCACTCATCAAAAACCCAAATAGGACACGACCAAATTTGGAAATGTTGACCTGGAGCTGCCCATCCAGCTGCTGTGGCTCCTTCTAGTCTGCCAGCCAGACTCATCAACCGTGGACAAGTGCCCACGAGGTAAATGAAACCACTCCTGTTTCTCAGGCACAATACCTTGATTGATTTCACACACACACACACACGGGCACACACACACACACAAATCTGAGCACAGTGTTGAATTATAAACACATGCATACTTTCCCACGTATGCCAATCAAGTGTCTTTCTCACGCAAAATAGTCTGGATGCTACGACTTGAAAACATGAAGTCGCCTCCATTTTTTTTTTAACATAAGCCATCATAAACAATGAATGAATGAACTAGTAGGCCAAATTAGAATCACCATGGCAACAAGAAATCCTCACATTGCAGAGTGACACATCTATAGCACAAGATTCCGCAGCAATGTGGCAAAAAGACACAGCACGAGACAAGCCTACATTTTTGGGGGGATCCCTAGCATACCCTTGACCCAATTTCCACACATCAGACAAAAAAAAAAACCATTTTGTGCAGTTCTTTGAGAGAAAATGATCAGTAAATCCAATCAATGCTAATTTTCCTGTGCAGTTATTTCAGAGGTTACACGTTTGAAGATAATTGCTGAAAACGTGCAAAGACTGAGAACTACGTAGTACGGAATTGTGACAATAAACTGCTTTTCACCTGAATTTTTGGGAAGTCGTAAACAATTCTTAAAAAAAGATGGTTCAAGCTGTTTGACACTCCAAATTGAAGTTTACTGTCAAACTAAAAATAAAAAAGAGAATTACACCTTGTGTATTTAAAACATCCCCATCACTTAGCCTTTCAGTCCACTAGCTTAATGCTAAGGCTAATTAGAGTCTATGTTGTGGTGCTGTAACCCTTTAAGAAATTGATTGAACACAAATGGTGCAGCAACATGTGGACAGACAATAATCATAGTCATATATTCTTTATCCTCTGCAAATAATAATTAATATAAGTGCTGTACTGATAAGCAAAGAGGAGTTGGGATGTCTAAATGAACCGTGTATCCGTCTGTCTCTCTTATACTGCCCCCAGATGGCCTAAGTGGGCACACCAGGAAGAGCAGCACAATGGCCATTGTATTGATGCCTTGTGACAAAAACTGTGAAGTTTTTAAATTCTATTTAACTATGTAATGACTGTGTGTTTTTATACAATAGTAGTGGAGTGTTTTTTTCCTCTTTAAAATACACATTCCAACAACAGTTGTTTTGGGGAAGGCTGGAATGGTTTAAGGACATTTCCATTCCTTTCAATGGGGAAAGATGATTTGAGATATACAGTAAGTGTTTTGAGTTACGAGTGTGGTCAAAGACCAACTTAAACTTGTATCTCAAGGCGCCACTGTTCTTAGTTATTATTACTAGGCCCAAGCCTTTTAGCTTACGAGCTAGCTGGTGGTTGGTCCCTCTCGTTGTGGCGTGGAAAGCCCTATGATTGACATTTTTGATTGTCAGTTGACTTTTGAGCAGGGCGTGGTTTCAGTGCATTCACCAGACAAGCAAACAGTATTTGACAGCGGCCACTACCACCTCGTTTTATACACTTAGCAATTTTTTTTCTCAAATCATTGAAATTTGGCAGGGTTGTGAACGCCACTGTTCTTGGTGGTGTGTCAAATTTAAAAGACGTGTATTTTCACTTCACAGGGACTTTAAGCACCTACAGTATTTCTTTCACATGACCTTTTACACGCTGTCAGAGCTGCTAACTGACAAATGCATCTGTCATTTTTTTTTCCCAGCCCAAATCCAAACATGGTATTTGGAAATATTTGTTTAGCGCGTGCACATGCACACACACACACACACACAGACACACACACACACAGACTCCCAGCTGCTGCGTTCATGTAATTTATTACCCCGCCTGAACCCAGTGGAGTCATGAAATCACCCTGGCCTTTGTAACACACACACACACGCACACACACACACACAAAGACACACACGCACACACACACAAGTCCACTTTCTCAAACAGTGGTCCCGGCCCGCGACACTAGACTGGAAACCTCTTGGGTTAATTCGCTCCCGAGGGAGCGCACACCAGGTCGGAATAATGCTCTGGAAGGATGAAGGCGTGTAAAAGGTGTTCGTGTCTGGTAGGGAAATGGAACACACAAGAATGTGTTTGATAGAAATCCTGACCAAACTCAATGGTTCAACTGATGATGACAAATGTAATTTTCTGGACAATAGTCATAATTATAAGTGGAAAAATACATTATATTACATCTTTATTATTGTAAAAGAAAAAGAAAAGCAGTAAAAGAAAAAACTAAAACTGGAATATTATAAGAAAAAGAATGGTAATGTAAAGAGAATAAGTCATAATGTCACATAAAAAAATCATTTTTTATTAGGATGAAATCAAAATATGTAAGCAAAGTTTTAATTTTACAGGAATAAGTCACAGTATTACATTAATAAAATCACGGTATAAGCAAAAAAAATAATGTTTGTTGAATAAACTGTAACAACTCGAGTCATAATTTTAATAGTCGTTATCAGGAAAACAGAATAAAGATGGAAATGTGATGAGAATGCAACATAACAAATGAAGAAGAATTTATGATACATAAGCTATGAAGCCAATTATGAGTTCATTAAAAGAATAAAGTCTTAATTTTAAGACAAGGTCATAATAAAGGAAGAAAAAAGTCAAAATTTTAAGGGAATAAATTGATAATTTTAAGACAAGTCATTTTACAAGAAGAAAAATTTTGCAATTTTACATAAAGACATAACATTAAGAGAATAAAGTCCCCAACACAGTAGTTCCACAAACAATGGCATTAGCTATGGTGTTAGCCGTTAGCGCAATATGCTAACTTGCCAAAGCGTCAGCATCAATATTGACAAAAAAAAAAGAAAGACATTAAGTTTTTTTTAACGATGAATTTTCACGGCGTGACTCGGACTTGGACTTCATATAAAGTCACGTCATACTATTATGTCATTTATTGGGGGATCCGCGATGAGCAAAATCTACAGTAGTCGGTAAAATGCAAAATGAAACCAATTGAAGCGACGACTGTCCGTTTGTTAGCCATAGCCGTTAGCATGGTGGGCGAGTGTCCGCTCCTGTTTTGTACACGTAATGTGTCAATATTGTGCCATAAATGTGTCGTTTCATCACATGAGCACACCTGGAGGTTTGCGGTAACTATAATCACCCGGCGTCTCTCCTCATCTTATGACCATTAATACGTTAAATCAAATTTTATATCTGGAAATACTGTATGTCCATCTTTGTTCTAACAACCCACAGTGAATGTAGTTTTTTTTTTCATTGCAGCGCGTCGGTAGATGTGCGGTGCTCAATTGCTTGGTGTGTGGATGAGAGTCGCTAACTGTAATTTTTTTTCCGGTGGTCCACTTTGCTCGGGGGCGGTGTGCCTTAGTCTATTAACGAGACGTCATTCAGCTCACCAACCATGAAAACAACACAACACTTACAGTCAAACAATTGCTGTCAGGTGAAGAGATCCCACATGTCAATTTAGCTCTTCTGGATGGATTTCTCCAATCATGTGACAATGCCTAGGGAAACATCCTAAACTACGAAAATAATTAAAATTCAAATGTCGTTGTGCTTACTTATACAATACATGTGCAAATAGTGATGAACGCTTGTCGTCGCACGCACTGGGAGCAATCGTGCCATAATGATGCCTAAGGTAGAGGCGATTAATTTTTTAATGGATTCAATGTTTTATTCATAACACCTATCCAATCCTGGATATGGCAGAATGCACGTGGGGCTGCGGTCAAGAAGAGAACGCCTTCCAAAATCTGTCACGCACACGAATGTAAATGTTTTTATAGCTCGCTTTCACCCTAGCTGCATAGACATTGTGTGTCAGCGTGTTTGTTTTGAGTGAAAGTGAAAGCAGGGATTGGTGTCGTTCCCTGACAGAGGCTAGTAAAACCAGTTCTGCTGTCCTAGAAATCCACCTCCTGTAGACACAGTGAGAGCAATAGCCTGCCAAATGTTTACAATTAAATCCATTAAAAAATTCATCGCCTCTACCTCATGGCAGAGGTGGGTAGTAACGAGCTACATGCACTCTGTTGCATTTACTCAAGTAACTTTTTGGATGAATTGTGCTTGTCACAGTAGTTTTAATGCAACATACTTTTTACTAACATACTTTTTACTATTACGTGAGTATTTTTGTTAAGAAGAAATATTACTTTTACTCCATTACATTGAGCTACATTCGTCTCGCTACTTATATTTTAAGATACAGTTATTTATAATTGCTTGTGTGTGCTATTTTGGTCTGTCAGCGAGAGTTGTTTCACATGACTCCATTTGACCAATCAAACAGAGCCAGGCAGTCACATGACTACTGTGTCACCGCGGGGCACAGCCTCACATAAAAGCAACATTTTCAAAGTGACTCGTTTACCTGAAACATGGAAAAAATCTATATTCACCTTACAGGTAGGCTCTGGCTCACCTATGACCAGAGTGAAGATAAGTAAATGAACATGGAAAAAGAACATGAGGATAAGCAAATGAACATGGAAAAAGAACAGCTTTGTCATGCACATAAAATGTTAATATTTCAGCTTCATTCAGGTCAAATTCCATCTTTTTTTCTCATAAATGTATGACATTTTTCCTCGTGATTTGACTATTTTGTTCCCTTCATTGTGGCCCTAATACTCCCTATTCCTTAATCCTTCTGCTCATTCATTTTTTTCTGTGTTAAAAATGAGCCACTTAAATGTCTAGTAATATTCCATGTGCAGGCATTTGAAGAGTTGAATGGTCTCACAATCAGACATCTGTAATGTTTTTTAATCTGATTACTTTAATCTGGTCACTGACTGACCCTGCCAATACACGCTCATCCTTTCTGTACACATTTATCAATGCAGTACACGACGCATCGCCCTAATTTATCACCCTCTCCCAGCTGGACCAGAGGTGATGTGATTTATTAGATAGCCATTTTCGGCGTAGGGTCGGCGAGACTGACACGAGTCAAAGCTTCGCGATGACCTCCAGGTGATAATGACCACACAGTGGGGAAGGACACACGGGGTTGGGGACAAGGGGGTAGATAAAAGGATGTTGGAGATGGTGTGGGTGGACGTGTGGGGAAGGGTTGGGGGTTTACAGAAAGACTACATCTTAGTTAACCCACCTCTTGTGTTAGAGAATAAATATCCGGCAAGATTTTAGATATGAAAGGAAACGTTATGCATTTTCTTTCCACCACAGTTTAAAACAGTGTGTTAATAACATGTTTATGACATGCTTTCATTGAAATACCCCAAGGATTATGAATTATAGTACACTTTACAGGTTTTTAGGGTCCAGCCGTGTCTCTTGCAAGTGAGCGACTGTATAACTTGCCCCAAAAACTGCCGAGCCAATGGGGAGTATGGCTTTTTGTTACCATGACGACCTGGGGCGGAGCCTGAGCCTTGCAACTAGACGGCTGGCTTCTTACTTGCCGTATTGGAGCCCAGAATGTAGGGGGGGAGATCAAGCACCCATCAAGACAACGAAAAGAAATATTCATGGCGATAGCGCTTCACATACTAGAAAAGTGGTTCCCTGAGATATGATTGACTCGACTGAAACGTTTTTCAAAATATGAGCTGTCATCCGCAGCACTTTGGCAAAAAGTGAACGATTCTTCAACAACGAGGCTTCAAACTGTTTAACGCCACTCCCAGTTGAAGTTTACTGTCAAACTAAACATCAAACAAATTACATGTGTATTCAAAACAACAAAAAATTTCGCCTTAAGAACGGCCAGCTAGCTTAATGCCAACATCTAATATAAAATGACTTTGACATGCTAACAGTTAGCCTTGATAGTCACAGTTTTAAAAGCCTTTAGTGAACACAAGCAAGCGAGCAACATATTTGGATAGGTAATATAGGGTATATGGGGCAGAAAATATTATTATTTTATTTATTTTTGTTTTTATTGTTGTAGTGATTGTTATTGTTATAGTTTTATTGCATGTTACATGAGCACCATAATCTTCAAACTTAGAACTACATTTGAAAAACAAACTAATGAAAATAGAAACACATTTAAATTAAATACTCATTATTTTCCAAAGTCACAGAGAGCCACAGCAGAAGAATGAAAGAGCAGACCCCTGGTCAGTTGTCAAAATATAATATCCTTTAGTAGAAGACAAGTCACGTTGGGAAAAGAAGACTTCCATCTGATGATTTGCGGCCTCCTGTCGAGCATCTTGGCTGTATTGTTCCTGTGTGAAGCTAATGGCTTGGTGGGCGTGGACACAGCACGGCTGCCGGTTTTCCGGCCAGTCAAACGCCGAGGTGTGGCTCCGGAGGGCGTGATCTTGAAGCAAGGGGAGGAGCTAGAAGCGGAAGTGTGCGCTCGGCTGATCCCTCACTGTCATTCGGCCACGGTCGGCTTCAGGAGAAGGGGGGCAAGCCAAAGCTCACTCACTCACACAAGGACTCAGGCTGGATAAAAATACTGAAGCCAAGCTTAAAATGAAACCGACCGAATAAGGCTTGCGACGCATCCCGCACCCTAGCGCTTTTGACGCGTTGCCAAGCCTTTAGCGAAGCCACTTCGTTCGGATGACACGGTCCACATTCGAGGCAAAGCGGTGTCATTGAGCAGGCAGGACACGTCAAGAGAAGGGAGGAGGAGGAGAAAAAAAAAAAAAAGCTGACCGACCACTGTAAGACTCAGCTATTAAATCGCCTCCGCCGGCCTTAAGACATCCTTTCAAGGACACCAGCCTGCTGTCAAGCCGACGCAAGACGGAAGACGTTGCCGAGGTCGGAGGTGGTGATCAAAAAGGTGAAAAAAAAAAAAAAAGGGAGACGTTTTATACTCGCCAGCTAGCGGCTCGTGCTAACAGTTACAGGCTAGCTCGCTATGGCTAGTAACCCATCTTAGCTACTTGGCTAACTAGTTTTTACCGGTTACTTTTAGCCTCGGTCTTTTCTTTTTGGCGGTTGTCAAAAAGCTCAATACACATCTTTATGGTGCGTATTTCGTGAGACGATCGCGTATTGCACTTCGCCGATGAAACAGCACAGACTCTTGACAGCTGTCAAACAAGGTCGTGCGTTTGTGTGTGTGTTTTTTTTTTTTTTTTCTGGAACATTTCCCCACACGTCGATTAGTGTTTAAAACGTCTCTTCTTCTTTTTGGGCTCCACGCCGTGCACAAATCCATGGCGTGTCAGTCGTTTTTTTTTGCGTCAATTCAAAACGATTGTGTCCCCCGGGCCTCGTCACCTGAAAGCTCGTATGGCTTACACACATTTAAGTGTGTGTGTATGTATATATGTGTGTGTGTGTGGGGGTGGGTGGCGGGGGGGGGGGGGGGGGGGGGATGCCGGCGACTCAGCTGTCCGTGGACAAGTTGGGTAACGTCACGCGGTTATAATTAGCCCGGTGGATATGTCGAACGTTAACCGTGTGTTTTGCCCACTGCTCTAACTAAAGCAAGATTGTTCGTCATTGGGGAGGGTGTTGATTAACATGTTTATAAATTCTGTGAATGGATAAAGCAGATCCAATAGGAAAAAAAAAAAAGATCATTTATGCTCTTTAAATGTCCGTTTATAAATCTGCTGGTGTGTAGTGGTTGCTAACCGTGACACACCATCCTGTCTGTGTGTTCTTTCAACAGGAAAAATCGATCACGGGATACTATTTGTGTGTGTGGGGGGAGCAAACAAATGGGGGATTACGGGTTCGGAGTCCTAGTTCAAAACAACACTGGCAACAAGTCTGCGTTCCCGGTCCGAATCCACCCGCATCTGCAACCCCCGCACCACCACCAAAATGTGTCGCAGAGCCCCGCTGCGTTCATAAACAGTACGACCGCCGCAGGGAATGGCACCACGGCGGGCTCTCCCTGGCTCTTCCCTGCCTCGGCCACCCACAGTAGTGTGCAAGATGAAATCCTGGGTGCGTCCGAGAAGCCCAAAGCGCAGCAGCAACAAGAAATGCAAGAAACGCAAGAAAAGCAGCTGTCCCCTGGGAGTCACCAGGAGGGTGTTGGCGGCGGGGGCGGGATCATTTCAGAACTGGAAAAAGCCCGGTCGGAGGATGGCAAGACGGACAACGGCTCGCCTGAAGGCAGTACCGGGAAAGAGAAGCAGATCCGCCTCGAGTCCCCGGTTCTGACAGGCTTCGATTACCAAGAGACATCCGCTCTGGGAGGCCCGGTCCAGTCCAGCGCCACCTCTTCATCTCTCACCGGCTTCAACAACTGGTCGGCGGCCATCCCGCCGGCGCCGTCGACCATCATCAATGAGGACGTCAGCTTCTTTAACCCGGCCTCCGCCAACAACGGCACGCTGCTGTTCCAGAACTTCTCCCATCACGTCAGCCCGGGCTTCGGCGGCAACTTCTCCCCTCAGATAGGACCGGCCGCAGCCCTTTCGCAGCACCACCCGGCTCCCCCGCCGCACCCCCACTTCCAGCACCCCCACAACCAGCACCAGCAGCACCGGCGCTCACCTGCCTCCCCGCACCCTCCTCCGCCCTTTCCGCACAGGAATCCGCCCTTCAATCAGTTGCCGCATTTGTCCAACAGCCTGAGCAAGCCCCCGTCCCCCTGGGGCCCAGCCAACTACCAGAGCCCCTCTCCCTCCCCGGGCTCCTCAACCTCCTGGAGTCCAGGAGGCGGCTACGGAAGCGGCGGCGGTGGCTGGGGAGGATCTCAGGGCCGAGACTATCGCCGAGGTCTCAATGGTGGCATGACGCCCATCAACTCCATCTCGCCACTGAAGAAGACCTTCCTGAATAACCACGTGGCATCCCAGAAGTACCCTCGCAACAGTCCTGCCGGCTTCAACCCCAAGTCCTGGATGGATGACTGCGTCGGCCGCAGTGATAACATCTTCCCTTTCCAGGTATGTGATACTCTTATTACAGAGGCGTCCTGGGTTTACGACGGTCCTGACATACGACATTTAGAGGTTTTGAACATCACACAATGAACTAGTTTGAAATTACGTCATTTGACTGGACAAGAAGGCACGCTCAGTCACGCCGTAGTTACTATTTTTCATTGGATTCACGGATCTCAGGTTTTCCACCCAAATATTTGCTGTAATTGTGACACTTTAAAGTCAGGAATGGCACGCAGTGAACTAGTTTGTGCAGTGACGTAAGAATACATTGTCACATGGCACAAGGAGGCACACTCGGTTACTGCCGTACTTGATTGTTTTATGCTCATGGTTAATGGGGTATCATACAAATATTTACTGTATTTATGACTAATGTAGGTTAGTAGTTGGTTCCGATTTGTATACAAATTTGGGTTTTGTAAAAATGTAACTCCATAAACCGAGAACCTCCTGTACATACTGTATGTTCTATACAACCGCTTTCCTTGGCTGGAGGCTAATCCTAGCTGTTTTAGGGTCAGCTATGTGAACCGCTACACTACCAATACATGAATATGCTGATGTCTTTTAATTCACATTTATCGCCAATGTTTGTGCGAAATATGATAACAGTATCCCGCCCTTTCCCGTTAATTCATTAGTGTAAAGGTGATATAGCCACTATTTTTAGACATGGGGGTGGGTGGTGGGCACGGATTAACAAGGCAGTCCTCTCGACGCGTGAGCTTATAAATCAACGTTGCCGCGTGCCACATATGCGAGCCGAGGGGGTTTGGGTGGGGTAGGGGGCTGGTATCAAGGATGGAGAGAGATTTGAATAGAAAACATAGCAGTTGATGATTTGCATCAAAGACAAGGCATCACTGTGGGTGGGGGAACTCTGCTTTGTGACACATCAAAAGGTATCAATATCTTATTCCCTGAAATGGAGCCTAATGATTTTCTTCGATTGCATCTTTATTAATAAACCAGGATGTGTGTGCTATTAAGCTACTGACAAAATGGGCTCATGACGCATTCAATGTGATTTGTAATCGTTGACATCAGAGGGAAAAAATAATTGTGTTACCACATGAAGAAAAAGGCCTGACAGGATTGATAGGAAAGGGGTAAAGGGTGCATCAAGATAAATTCATTGTATTGATCCGGCTCGAGATTGATTGCATAGGTCATCACAAGGAAGTGGGGGGCTGCGTGATGACGTTTGCCATAGGCTTAGCTTGACCTCATGACCTCTCTAAGTACTGTACGCAGCCCTTTTTTTTTTTTTTTTTTTCTTTCTTTCGTCCATGCATGCAAATAAACTTGTCAGTCACGTATTTGGATGTATTCAAATCAATATGCTCATTAGATGTTCTTAAAATGTGTGCAGTGTCTTCCTTTGTTGTCTTTGCTTCCAGCAGCCTACACTAATTGGTCTTAAAGACCACCATCTGGTGAAAGTCAAATTGTATTCAAATGTAATTATACATGTATACAGTAAATCTCCAGCGATTCGTGAATGAACTTGTAGCAAATTTTTCTGTAGTAAGACTAAGAACTGTTTGCTAAAAAACACATCTATTCGTACATAATACAATATTTTTATGCTCTATCTGTAACGCCCTAATATGCTGCCCAAGCGGCCTCCCCCTTCTCAGGCGCCATGTTAGCTGTGTAGTACCTAGTGTCGGCCACCAGCTGATAGCCGACCGACTTTACAGTGAACAGCAACGTGATGAATGATTCCAGTAGAGGTCCAACAGGCAAGGTGGTAAATCTCAAGATGGTGCAGAGAAAGGTCAGGATCACTATTGGTAGTGGTGAAATCTACTAATGGCTAGCTGCTGAACGTAAGGTACAGTAAGTTCCCAACTAAATATTTGTTTTCAACATGTATTAAAAAAAATGAGAATATCTATGTATCACTCAGTAAACAATAATAAAATGGCTAATGGGGAAGTATTAATTGGTATTTTTACATTTTGCAAAATGGTGTCGGTGCATGGTTTTTTTTCTTTCCAAAACCATGTATTTTGAAGGGTAATGTTGTAAGGTGAGTTTGAAATAATATTAGTGTTTTTGGATCATCATTTTGGATATATTTAGGGTTTATTCGCAAATTCTTGCTATTCGCTTCAGGGATTGGTCCCTAACCCCGGCAAATAGCGAGTGTTCACTGTATATACAGTGGAAATTTACAATGTAAATGCTTTTAATAAGAGACTTTAGAGCGGTTAGCATGAAAAGGATTAATCCCAGGTATGTTTTTATTTGCGATGCCACCATGGAAGGGCACCAGTGATGGCAAAGAGCAGAAGTGCAATGGTATGGGTCACATGTTGTTCTGGCTGCTCAAACCAATATAGCTAAAACGACAAAAGTCTACATCCGTATTTTGTAATAAAGGAAAATACATGTACAGGGGGTCTTTATTACTTTAGTTAAAATTACAGGAAATATTTGTGTGAAAAGCAGTTGTAGGCCATGAATATAAAACAATTAAATGACAAACTATGTACAGTGTAATAACTGAGTGTCACTTGTTACAGCGTGTGACAAAAAAGTAGTTCTTTGCACGCCGTTTGTAACCTCGAAACCTCATATATTGTTACTGTCGTAAACTGGAGACTCCCTTTATATATGCGTATCGCAACTTCAGCGGTACTGCTAATGTGAAGAAACTTGCCTCACAATGGTTTCTAAGTGCAATGCATAGAATGAGCTGCACTCCTGAAACGTTACGTGACATTACGTGTCAGTCATCAACGGATGAGTAGTTTTATGTGTATTGTACAATGGGTGAATGTTTTTGGCAATTCAGAATCTTAAAATGTTAAGTGTGCTGGTATGATAAATTAGACTGATTGAATGATTGAATTATTTTATTCGATTGTGTCCCATGGATATTTTTTTTAAATTAGTAGAAATCGTAGCTTGGAAACAGATTGTATTCGACCTTTGAGATTCCACTGTATTTGTTACATACTTCTCCTTCAGTGATGAGTAATGACTCACTGTGTACCTTGGGCCAAACAGTCAGGACATTGTTCTGACATGTCTCGACATGCCCTTGGCCCATCTTATTTATTGTATTTTTACACTCAAAACTGTGTAACTTAGAAGTACGACAAGGGGCACGTTTTGGGGACGCCACCGCATCCATCTTGATGCCACGAACAATCTCTAGTCAATCTTCCTGGTTAGGTTTAAGCTACAACTCGTATAGGGGCTCAGAGCCGTATGTCTGTCTTTCTGTGGTTGAATCGGATCAAGCAAAGTAGCATTGTCCTTCTGGCCTCGTCATACAGCAAGTACACATGGAGGGACGCTGGCCTTACAATGACCTTCCTCCGACTGTGTGCGTTTACAAAAGTACCAGAAATTATACAAGTATAACCCACTTACGAAGAACACACAATGCAGAGGTTGTGTCTGAAGGAGAAACCATTTTTTCAAGGCGGACTAAAGCATGAATGTGCATTATTCTTGACTTAAATATGGCTGGTAATACGCGCACCCCCCACCCAACCCCCAATATTTGAATTAGAAATTATGTTGTTTTGGTGTGCTACATTATGATTGTTTGCAGTGTGGCAGCTGTCGATGTTGAAGCCATTGCAGTGGATTACCACACAAGTGTCAGGTTGCCTCTATTAGTTCAATTTACATGGTATTAAGTGCCACTGTTGTTGAAAATTGCATACATTTTCCTTGTTATCCAGTGGAACCTCCAAGTTGAAGGCAATCCGTTCCGTGATACTGGTTGACTCTTAAATTATTCAGATCACTGACCATCGATGGAAGATTTTTTTCCCCCATAGGAAATAATCTGATGTGAATTAATTGCAGTGGTGCCCTGACTTCCGAGTTGAAGTTTTTTCAGTTACCACGATTGTAACTCAAAATTTTCTTATTTCAAATCATCTTCCTCCATAGAAATGAATGGAAATGCCATTCATTGTAAAGATTTTCATTTCCATGCTTAGCCATTATACTTTTCAGCTACATGCTATTTAAGTTGGTATTTGGTTGTTTAATTAAGTGTTTCATTAATTGTACTGAGCAGCCAGACACTTCCCTATGTTCCTGTAGTAAGTACCATTTCCAGTTGTATGGTTGTTTTCATACCTTCCTCTTTGTCATTACTGGTACCCATTTTATGTGGCATCGCAAAAAATTCCTTCCCCCCCCCCCCCCCCAAAAAAAGGTTTTGTAACTCCTTTAGATGCTCACTGAGTTTTAAATCTCATACTGTGAACTTCTTCCACACAAGTGTTTGAAATCAAATTGTACCACTTTTGAGGCAAGTGACTTTTGATGTTCCACTCTGTTGAATTGCCGAGGTTTCAGCACTTAGCAAGCCAGTTTTGTTTCTTTAAATGTTGCATTGCAGAGATGATGCAGCATTCACATGACTGATGACATATGTTGCACAAGGCAGCCGCAGGTTTGCTAACCGCTCTAACTTCTGTCCGTGTACAGTGGACATTGTCTACACTCCCCTGTTCAAATGCCAGGTTTTTGTGATGTAAAGAAATGAGACCAAAAATTTTTTATTTCAAAACTTTTTCTGCCGTAAATGTGATGTATAACTGAATCTTTTAAAGGGGGTAAAAAGAGTAACCTGTTTGCAAATATTCACACCTTCAAATAAATATTTTATTACTAGGCTTTACACGATCAGTGAGTTAAAAAAAAAAAAAAATCACCCATCCGATCACAAGATGGAGGAATGTGTCTATTTAAATGACCTGTTCATTTAATGTATATACTTGCGTACTTAATTGCTCCAAAAAATATATTTACACTAAATAATGTAAGTTTGTTCCTCTATTTATGTCAGTGAGGCATAGTGACAAACAGAACAAATGAATTGTCTTCTATTATATGGCAGGAAGAATATACATTAATTATGTATCCACTTTTTGTGACATTTTTGTTTGTTGGTGTGCTGTGAGATTTTTCAATTGTAAAATATGTTCCTGGCTCCATAAAGGTTGGAAATCATGCTCTAGTCAGATCGTTTATTCTAATCAGTTTAGTCAAACCAGCATTACAACATGACAAAAATAATGGGTGCTAACTTACTGTAATTAAATTACTTTATTTTTAATTAAATTACTTCACCCACACCGAAACTTTAGAGCATGATTCGACAGAACGGCGGCATGTTTACGTACAACCGTTCGTGCTACCACTAGCTTGCTATGCTACATAACGTTTTGTTGCCTGCTTCCAAGTCGTATCGTATTAAAAGTACGTGAACATACCTCAAGCAAGCCTTAAACGAACGTTCTCTCCTGTCCTGAGCACCGGTGACCACCAACACACGTTTTCCCCCATTTTGTCCTTAGAATACAGTCGGCGGGATCCACTCTTGTTGTCGTCGACACGGTAACGAGAGTATCCAGTCGCATTTGAGTTGACAAGATAAAGCCCAATGATTGTAAAAAACGGGATGGGGTGGTATTGGAATACAATATTTTATTGCAGTAGTCTGACATAGTGCAATCGTGAAAGAGCAAATGTTTCTTGTAGTCTGATCCGGGCATTACGTGTTGTCTGTCTCAGACGTGTTGTCTGTTCCACAACGCCGACATGTTTTTTTAAATATATTTAATTTTTTTAAAATAACTTTATTGGCCGTCAGATAGTTCCAATAGTATGACAAAAGACACGCGACAAGGCTAAAAATAAACTAGCTTTTAGCTTCAAATATACTGTGCATGATGGCGACGTGGAGTAAATGTCTTTTGCGCAGCTGATCAATGATGTCATTGATCGGATCGTCGAAGTATGACATTAAAGTCGATCAGCCGATCAGCATAAAATGCTAGATATCGGCCGATACCGATCAGCCTAATAAAATCAGTGTAAAGTCTATTTATTACAGCACAATTGTCCTTTATTCCAGCACTGAATCTTTTTTGGTAGGAGTCTACCAGTGCAGCAAGATTTGGCCCACTCTTCTTTGCAAAAAGTCCTCAAATCTTTCAGAGTGCAAGGGCATCGCTTGTACACAGTCCTATTCAGGTCACTCCTCAGATGTCTGGTGGAATTCAGGTCTGGCCTCTGGCTGGGCCATTCCAAAACCTTAACAGTTTTCCATGTTTAGTTAATTTGGATGTGTGCTTCGAGTCGTTGTCATGCTGAAAGATCCTTTTCATCTTCAGCTATCTTGCAGAAGCCTGAATGTTGTGTGATACCACTGACATATTTGGAACTGTTCATAATTCACTCCACCTTGACTAAGGTCCCTGTTTCAGCTGACGAAGAACAGCCCCAAAGCATCAGGCCACCACCACCATGCTTAACTGTAGGCATGTTGTTCTTTTAATGGTGAGCAGTGTTGTGTTTGCGTCAAACATACCTTTATGGAGTTGTGCCATAAAGTTCAACCTTGGTTTTATTGAACCATAACACATTTTCCCACATGCATTCAGAAGATTTCAATTGTATTTTTGCTAAAAGTAACCAGGCTTGTGTGTTACTTTTACATAAACCTACCTCTTAACCCAGACACATGAAGAAGACTGGCAGATTGTTGTACTAAACAGCCAGTACTTACCAGAAATTCCTGCAGCTCCTTCAATGTTGCTGCCAGCATCCTAGCAGCATCCCTGTTTTATTTTCAGTCTTTTCATAAATTTTGGAGCGGCTTCCAGTTCTTGGTAATTTCACTTCTAGCTCATATTTTTTTCACCTAATGATGACTGTCTTCACTTTGTTCCATTGTATATTTAATGCCTTGGAAATTATTTTCTACCCTTCTTTTGACTGGTACCTTTGAACAATGAGCTCACTCTGCTGTGGAAGCGCTATGCAGGACATGGCTTCTAAGATGAAACTACAAAAATGTCAGGAAAAACCTACTAGAACATCTGAAATTTATTCAGGGTTCATCAGAGGCCCTTTAAATAGTGACAGGTGTGTGCTGGCTCCCATTTAACATGAGTTTGAATGTGATTGGATAATTCTGAACACAGTCATGTCCCCATTTATAAGAGGGTGTGCACACATGTGCAACCACATTAAGTTGTTTTTTTATTTTTTATTTTATTACTTCCCCTCTCAAAAGGATTACTTTTTTTTTCAATTGCGTTCTACAGGCTATATGACACATTGATGGTGGAAACTCCTTTGAAATTATTTATCTTTTTTTTATATGTAACAAATCTGGGGTTTGAACTGGGGTGTGTAGACTTTTTATACCCACGGTAAGTCTTTAATAATTGGACAACATATGAGAGTCTTGTCACACTGCTTTCCTATTCCCTTGTGAAGTTTCCTATTTAGCACCGACGCAGCAGAGCCACCATTTTGTACAGATAATTCAGATGGGTTTGTTTTTGGATTATTTTTGTTTGGGGAGTCCATATGCTGCTTCATGGCTGTTCATCCCAAAGTAACAGGAAGAGCCACGCAGAGCACACCATGTTCCAGAATGTAGCGCAGGCTCCAGTAAGCGGGGATGCTGATGTATTAGAGCAGCTTTAGGATTCGGGCTGGGCTGATGGCCAGCCAGCAGCACTCCTGCTAACAGCTAATGCACCTTGCAGCCGGTGCCGAGCTTCTCTTTCCCAAAATATGATTTATTTTTGTAAAATTGAAATTGAAGTAAATTTATTTCTTGTCTTTTAATTCTCAAGGTCAGAGATGTGCTCTTGTGTCAGGTGTTGTGTACCCGCTGTAAGCCAAGACAGGATGTTGTCTTAGGAGAACCACCTGGACAACTGTTGGTTACAAAGCGCTCTGTTTGTAAAGAGTTGACATCGGCTATTGTGCATCACCAACCCTCATTCATCCTCTGCTGAACTCCCAATTGTTTGAAAGGATGTTCAATCAATAAAAGGTTGTTGAGCAATTAGAAAAGACCAAATTAGACAGACTATGCAGTTTTGTTAGGTCAGGGGTCAGGGAACTTTAATGCCACTCAGGGGCCATTTCAGTTTTTATAGTCCTAAGGGCGGGCCATACTAGATTTATGCAAAAACATGATTAAGCAAGTTTACCACCCCCCCCCAAAAAAAGGACAAAATGGTTTGAGTATCTGACTAGCTACATGTGGCAAGTGATTCATGTTGAAAATACAATAATGAAAATTCCAACAACATATTTAAAATGATAGATTTAAAATTTTTTTAAAATAACCGATTACATGGAGATTCACAAATGTACAATATGAACACCACTCTTGACATGACACGTTTTCCTTTTTGATTTAAGCCCTCTTTTTTTTTTTTTAAATAAGCAAAATCTTCTTTCCAGTTGTAGTTTTACACTGTGTATAAAGAGCATTTATAAGTTACATTTTTCTGGGCTTTTTATAACGGTTACTATGATGCTTTGTTTTTAAATTTGCATGACTGGCTGGATCCACTGCTCTATCAGGCTGGAGACTGCAGCTACTAAAAAGAAGCTTAGCCATTGTCTCGATGCAATTGAAATCAGTGTATATATTCTCTAAAAATATATATTTTTTCTCCCTCTCGGCAGAATGCACAAAAAACCTTTGCTTTAGTCTGATTTCAAAATGTGTATTTTCATGGAAAAATATACAAATTTAGCCGAGGCATTTTTTTTCTGAAAATGCGTCATGCAGCTCATTTGTTTATAACCAGTTTTCAGCTGCCGCTACTGGCAAACATTAGCAGTTAACTTCATGCCAGGAGCATAATGGTGGTTTGACCTTCCAGGTTTTCTAGACATATTTTTCCATAAAATGCGTCCAAATTGTCTATTTAGGCATGTAGTGCATCTCCTGTTATCTCTTGAATGAATTGGGAGTTATATTTTGTCAAGCATTTTTTTATTCACACTTAACCAGTTTGACCACCATCTCACTACCAAAGTTCTTGATTGAAAGTGGATCATGTTGAATAGTTTAAAGGAGGGATGCGTGTGGGCGGGGGATAAAAAAAAAAAAAAAAAAAAATCATTAGATACCTTTTTATCCTTTAACCATGACACGTGCATGCAAATTCTCATGCACGTCTCCACATGCACTAATTCTGACCAAGCCATTAAGCTGCAGAAGCCCGAGGTTTCAGTCATTACCCCTGCTCTTTGTCACGTTGGTGCTAAATGAGAGAAATGTTTTAAAACTAATGAGGGGCCAGAGCTGGGCTGCACACAGCACACGCACTGCTGCGATCATTCGGCTTTGTTGCGCCCTTCGCACGCCCTTGACGGATACTCCGAAACTGTGCATGTGTGTGCACGCGCGCATGCCGATGGCTGCATAGGCCTTAATTAGTCCGCAGCTTATCACTTCTACATATATGTCTGAACAAAGCAAGACAAAACAATGCAGTGACTATGTGGAAGTGTCTTGTGGTACACTGAAGGTCGACCACAGTCCATTCATTCCATGACACTGGTCAACATTTAATTGATTTACAAATGAAATTTCACATCTATCCATCGAAGCTGGAGCCCATCTTAAACAAACAACCTTCTCACTCGCCAATGGACAAGTTATACTTCAGTGAACCTAACATGCATGTTTTTGGAATGTGGGACGAAACTGGATTACCCGGAGAAAACGGGCAAGCTAACCACTCGTAATTTTTCCAGAGCTCATCATAAAATCTTAATTTTCATTCAAATATAAATAGAAGGTGACCAGTCTAACAGTAATACAACAGAGCATATGATAGCTAACGCAGCAGTCTAATCGCTTCACTAAGTGCCCCTTGTCAAACGGCTCAAACGGATTGACACAAATGTATGACATCAGTTGCCTATCACGTTAAAACAAGAAGTAGAAACTCACCAGAATAAAAGCAGTAACAGGGCTAAACATGGTTTAACAGAGTCAACACTTCAGCTCAGTCAGCCATGTGACTACTGGTGATCATCTACTATCATGACACTAAAATACACACTAACGCTGGACAAAAGTACTTGGAGGTGTAGCACTGTATTTAGTTCAGTCGGTTGCATACAATGAAGTCAGTTCAGCGTAATCCTTCAGTAATCCCCAAGCAATGGAAAGTTTCTGTTTCTCTTGCTCTTATTACACCCCATGTGCACACATGCACAACAATTCCACCATTTAGCCAACAATTGCTAATAGGTAGCTTCTGACAGTTGGGGTATTTAATGTCGCAGCACTGCTTTGAAATACTTTGGCTTACCGCAACCATATTCACAAGCATCAAAAGCTCAGCCCGCTTCCCCTTCCTGCCCTCCTGGTAAGGCAAGCAGAGAGAAAAGACCTTTCCTTTTGCCTTGTACCCCTTCCATCTCTCCATCATCCCCTTCTTTCATCTGCCTCTGCCCTCTCTGCTTTGGCCTTCCTCTCCCTCCCTGTTGTCGAGTATGTGATTAGGAACACAATAACGGGGTGAAACAAACAACTTTCCGCCAATTTAAATGGCGATGTAGAGGTCAAAACATTCTCGATCCTGGGATAATCCTTCCCATTGATATTTCACCCAGGTATCCTTTTTAACCCCTTCTCACATGCAGGCAGGTGACATGAGAAATTAATGAACCAGATGAACCAAATATTGAACAAATTAACACAGGAAAGAGTCTGCTGCGCTTACCTTAACAGGGTTGCGGGGAAGCTGGAGCCCATACCATCTGATTTCAAGTGTAAGGTGGACTACACTCTAGATTGGTCGCTAGTCAATCACATGGCAAATATAGACAGACAACCATTCACATTCACAATGTCACTATGTGGGAACTGAAACCAGACTGCCTGCTGTGAATTCAGGGGAGTGAACCACATCACAGGCTGGAACAATTTCCAGCTCACCATTCACTTATTGTTCAGAAATGAATCATATTGGGTCAACCATTGTATTTGCAGTCTTACTCATTACAAATTATGCCCCGTTTGATCTATAATGTCGTACACAACCAGAGTATGTACTTTTCTTTTCTGCTTTTCCTTTCTTTCACTGTGCGCTTTATTGACTCCGAGGTCCAATAAAGGTACAGTAGAGATTCACAAATGATTAAATATTACACATAGTCTGATTGAGCCCTGAAAATATTTTCAAATGTGACATTTTGGATGGTGCTGTTAAATGGCCTCCTTTTTTTAACCGGGTGGTATGTCAAGACATCCAACCACTCTCTTGTTGATTAGATAAAAAGTGGTAATGTAAAAGTGGAGAATGTCAAATCAGAAAGTACACACACACAAAAAAAGAAAAGTGCCCTGCCTGCCGACACGACCCTCGATCATGTGCTGAGATATGTTTTTGTGACCCCTCCAACATGTGACCTCACATTGAATCGGTGGTCTATCATTGAACTGTGAGCTTTTCTTCCTGAGGTGGCCTTGCTCTGCTCTCGCACTGTGGCATGTAGAATGTGGCACCACCAATGTGTAGCCAGGGTGTGACCGGCAAGAAGTGAACATACTAATCATGTGGTGGCATTGCAGATTACTTGCAGGTTGGTCAATTTCCCAAAATGTCATCATTTGGTAAGATACTGTTGTGATTGTACAGTGATGCTTTACTTTGACTACAATGAAATCTGTAAGGTCGAACACAAACTTTAAAAACTAATAAAAAAATAGAAAGCTGTTCCGCAGTCAAATTGTGGCCTTTGTATAACCTTGATTAACTGTGCAGGCATTTTTTTAAGTAACATTCTTGCAAGTATTTAAAATAAACTAACTTCTGTAGTTGTTGATGCAGTAAAGCTGAGCTGATTCGCAAATCCCCATTTGCAAAATTATTCTGCAGAAAATAAACTATTAGCTGAAAAATGCACCTATTTGCACGTATCCACATATTTCTGTGCTCTCATTATAATGCCCAAATTCCCTGCTGTTTCTAAGGTGCCATGTTAGCAGAGGATTAGCTAGCATTGGGTACTATCTGATAGTGGGCTTACTTGACAGTGAACATCAGCGTGTTGCGTGTGAGGTTAACAGCTGATAATAGCTAGCTGCTTAACATAATCTACAGTAAGTTCCCACATACGGATAGTCATTTGCAATATACTGTACGTCCTAAAAAACAAAAAGAGAGTCCCTGTGTATCACTGAGTAAAAAACATAATAAAATGGCTAATAGCAAAGTACAACAATATGTCTCGTTACAGCTGGCGTAAATGTAGCACAGCATTTCATAAAAAGAACATCCTACCAAGAGTGAAACATGGTGGTGGTAGTGTGATGGTCTTTGGCTGCATTTTTTCCTTCAGGACCTGGACAACTTGCTGTGACTGATGGAACCATGAATTCTGCTCTTTAACAGAAAATCCTGAAGGAAAATGTTCAGCCATCAGTTCATGACCTCAAGCTGAAGTGCACTTGGGTTCTGCAGCAGGATAATGATCCAAAACACATCAGCAAGTCAACTTTTGAATGTCTTCAAAAAACAAAGAAGGTTTTGGAGTGGCCTAGTCAAAGTCCAGACTTGAATCCAATTGAAATGTATAGGCCGTTCATGCTAAAAAATGCTCGCTAGCATAGCATAGTGGCTAAAACGTTTCCAAAAAATGGCCACTGTCTTTGTTCAAAGCGAGCGACACCTTGATAGCCTTCCACCCGCTCCTTTCTTGTCGTACGGAAAGCGATTCTGCTCGTGTTGCCTGTTTATTAGCAAGAATTTAACTCACAAGTCACTCAAAAAAGTAAAAAAAAGTCCCTAACTTGGCAACACAGACCGTCTTTGTATAAACTAGCGCCTCTCTGTTCAGGGCCTCGATTCGATATTGATGTTTCAATATCGATTCAGTAAGGAAGCCATTCATGCTTGAAAACCCTCAATTTTTGCTGATTTCAAACAATTCTGCAGGGAAGAGTGGTCCAAAATATCTCCACAGAGATGTGAAGGACTCATTGCCAGTGATAGAACACTCCTTATTTCAGTTGTTGCTGCTGAGGATGGCCCAAACAGTTCGTAGGTTTGGGGGGTCATTACGTTTTCACACAGGGCCAGATAACTTTGAATTGTTTTTTTTCCCCTTATTAAAAGAAATCGCCATTTAAAAACAGCATTTTAAGTTTACCTGGGTTATATTTGTCTGACATTGACATTTGTTTGATGATCTTAAACATTAAAGTGGGAATCGATGCAAAAATATAAGACTTTGAGCAGGGGGCCAATACTTTTCACGGCACTGTAATTCTAAGGATAATGTAAGATGAGTTTGAAATGATAGGAAAGTGTTTTGGGATCATAGTTCGCGGTTTATTTAGTGTTGAAACTATTAATATTGACCATTCTTAACATTTTAGGGGCTGTGTCTACTATTTGCAAATTTTCGCAGCGAGTCCTGGTTTTCAACCCCTGCGAATTGCGATAGTTGACTGTATTTAAAATGACTTAGAATTGGTACTTCTGTCGAATGTTATTGTTGCTTGTTTGTTGTCCTTTTCCATCTTTGTACTCTAAAACAACCCCATTCCATATATGATGCGCTGGGAAACACCCCTAGTTTATTAGTCGTGACCAAACAGTCAAACCATCATGGCTGAGCAATTTCTCGTCACCTTGCTGGAAAAAAAACAAAAACAAAACATTTGCAACCAGCAAAAGGGTTGAGAGCACATGACCGAGGAACTTTTTTCTGCTTTTACTCAAACAGCAAATGGAGAAGTGACAGGAGAGGGAATGAAACAGTGTAATCACTTGGTGTTTTGACATGGGGCAATTAGCAGCAAACATACCTGTTACAGTGCATACATTTGGCACTGGTAGGGTGCATAGATTACGGTTTTTTGGAAGAGAAAAATATTTTTGTTTACCACTTGGATACATGTAGGTGGAGTCGAGTCAGCATGTTACTGAGGGTTTTAGTGTCAATATATCATATATTGACATTGACTATGCCTAAGGTCAAGATAAAGAATACAGAAGATGTTTTTATCACGCCAAACATGGAATAAAACACCTGTTGGTAAAGCAAATGTTTGCCTGTTTGATTGATGATCAATAAAATCGAATACAGTATTTTATTTAACCTGTCATTGGCAGCCCAATAAAAATGTTGGGTAAGTTTGGGAAACCCTTGCTTGGAGTGTGTCTCTACATGTTTTGGACTTGTGAGTATATTTTGTTTGCATGCGTACCCAAAGAACAATTCTCACTATGGTTGCAATACGACTTTTTATCTGACAAAGCTGTTGCCTATAACAAATGTCTCTGTTCCTTTTAGTGCCATTTTAAAACAATACTTTACAGTACCACAGCATACGTAGAGTAACACATTTTACCACACACAAAAGGACTAGAGCAGTCTTGTAGGTCCTTGTCATACTGTACACGTTAATAACACTTTTATTCCTCATCAGACCTTCTTTGATGACATTTCTTCCTCTCTTGTTTAGGAACGCACCAGGTCATTAGACAGCTTCAACATGAACACTCTGGAGAGCTCCCTGATCGACATCATGCGGGCTGAGCAGGACAACCTGAAAGGTAAACACAGCAGCCCTCAATCATGCAAACACTACTCTGACTATAATGTAGTATTGCACTCACTGTATGTTACAAACA